>NW_026853791.1:0-139312 GCF_026571515.1 Ruditapes philippinarum
TATAATATCTACACTTGCAGATATCTATTTTATTTCCTCCGTAAATTATAAAATATTTTTATAACGCTTACCTTGTCGACTTTTACTCGAAACAGCGTAATTAAATTACAATCTTATCGTTTCAAAACTCCTTCAAAATATATTTTTAAAAAAAATAATAAATACACACATATTTTTTTCCAAGGTCATGATCTATATTGGTGAAGCGTGAAATGATTGTTACCGAAAAAATCAATGGAAATCTCAAGGTAAAGTTTTAGCATACAGGTATATTTATAATTTTATTGAACTGCTTTGTACATTATTTTATATTTGTATATTTTTTATATATTTTTCTTATAAATATCAACTGTTAAATTATTTTGAATTAAGAATATCCGAATCCCCCTCCCCCTCAAGAAAAAAAAAATTCACATGAAATGGGTAAATCTAATTCATCAAACCTACAATTAGTTGAATTAAAGTCATGTTCATTACAAAACGTTTTACACTCTTATTTTTTTATTCAAAAATATTGTTAGATATGTAAATTTTCAAAATACGTTTTGAAATCTTCCATAGAAATGTCATCAAAGACAGATGTTTCATTTTTTCTTAAATGAGACCAACATTTCTTCGGTTTACTTAATCGTAATTTTTCAATTACAGAATATTTCCTCTTAATATATGTTTTCTTTTTCCAACGGGTAAAATCTTTATACTCTTTTTTACATATACAATAATATTCTCTACTTTCTACATCATTACAATCGTTAAAGTATTAAAAGCATCCAAGTAACGGTTTTTCAACAATCTACATTCAGCATCAAACCAGTCTGCATTATTTGAAGTAAAACTATCATTAAATGAAGCGTTATATTTTTGTTTATAATTCTTCTCAAACAAGAACCGGTTGAACCGGGTGATGCTCCCCGAGAAGGTTTTGGACGCAGGAAAGTATAAAAAATGAACAAAGAACAAAAACTCCAAAATAAAGTAAGGTAGAGTTATGTTTTTAGCACTGCACTTCTACACTCAATGAGATCTATCTATCTATAAAGTTTCGTGATGATATCTCTTATAGTTTAAGAGTAATGTCCCGGGTAAAATTCAAAGTGTAAAAATGAACAAATGGCAATAACTCCAAAATTAGACAAGGCTGTGTTTAGGTTCTTTAACATTGCAGTTCTATTTAATGAGATCTATCTACCTATAAAGTTTCATGTTGATATCTCTAATAGTTTTAGAGTTATGTCACGGACAAAAGTCAAAAAGTAAAAATAAACAAAGGGCAATAACTTCAAAATAAGGCAAGACAGAGTAATAGTTCTTTAGCACTGCTAAATGACCACGTGATGATATCTCTTATAATTTTAGAGTAATGTCCCAGACAAAATTCAAAGTGTCAAAATGAGCAAAGGGCAATAACTCCAAAATTAGGCAAAACAGAATTATGGTTCTTTACTCAAGGTAATTCTACTCAATGAGATATATCTCCCTACAAAGTTTCATGTTGATATCTCTTATACTTTTAGAGTTATGTCCCAGACAAAAAAAAGTTTAAAAATAAACATAGGGCAATTATCAGAAAATTAGACAAGGCAGAGTTACGGTTCTTGTACACAGCTAACCTTGTCAATGAGATCTAACCTTCTACCTACAAAGTTTCATGTTAAAAACTCTTATAGTTTTAGAGTTATGTCCCGGACAAAGTTCAAAGTGTTAAAATTAGCAAAGGGCAATAATTAAAAAAAATAGGCAAGGCAGCGTTACGGTTCTAGTGCACTGCACACCTACTCAATGAGATCTATCTACAATGTTTCATGTTGAAACCTCTTATAGTTTTAGAGTTATGTCCCCATTGTATACACACCGGTCTCTCAAATATCGACCTGTGTCGTACGACGCATTACACCAAATGATGGTCAAAATGACCCACATATAAAGAAGTGCGCGTAGGGATGACGATTTTATTTTATAAAACACAATATATCTTTTTAAGTGATTAAACTTGTTCATTGCTTCCAAGGGATCACTGTTTTCCCGATTTTAATATTGCAAGTGCAATTTATAGTTCGACTGTGTTACTATTTATTCAAATATTCGAAACTACTCTCACTTTCGGTTTTAAACTAAAAATGGACGAAATACTATCACGCATGTGTTATGAAATTGGGTTTGTAAAATCAATAAAGGATTGTCAGGAGGAGTGCTTGATGTATGTTTTGAGTAAAAATGATGTAATGGCTATTTTGCCAACAGGTTATAGAAAAAGTTTATTTTTTTCAAGTGGCCCCATGTGGTTTTGTTTTCAAGCCGCCATGTTAAATTAGTGCGTTCCAATCATGCTAAGAGTGGTTTCACACAGATCAGTTAGACCGTTGTACACAATGGTTATGTCCCGGACAAAGTTCAAAGTGTATACATAAACAAAGGGCAACAATTCAAAAAATAGGCAAGGAGGAGTTACGGTTCTTATGCACTCCACACCTACCCAATGAGATCTATCTACCTACAAAGTTTTATGTTGATAACTCTTATCTTAGGAGTTATGTCCCGGACATAGTTCAAAGTGTAAAATAAACAAATGGCAATAATAATGAATAATTCCAAAAATAGGCAAGGCATAGTTACTGTTTTTGTGCACTGCACACCTACTCAATTGAGATCTATCTACCTACAAAGTTTCATGTTGATACCTCTTGTTGTTTCAAAATTAGGTACCGGACAAGAAAAGCGGACGGACGGACAGACAAAGCGGCGACTATATGCTCATCCTTCGGGGAGCATAAAAAATGGGTCAGCCACGCCCCTTAGTAAGCAGGTAAAATTATTTAAAATATTATTTACACAACCTCGGTCACCAAAATCAATATCAATCAGGAGTTGGTTAAATACCGGTAATTTAGCGATTAATTCTGATCTGAATGACTTTTCCAGATTACTATCCCATACATATTTTTCATAGCTACATAAATACAATAAAACGTGATCATTGCATCTTCGAATTACAGACAAGTCAATTCAATATTTATATTGATTAAGTAAATATGTAAAATTATTCATCGCCAATATAACATACATGTGTTTCAAACAATAAATCTTTAAAAACTTATAGAAATTGTAGATACAAATATAAATAAACACGAAAAGCACAAATCGCTTAACTATTGTTTTGCTATGCAACATAACATTAAATGAATTAAAAACAAGTTGCTTTCTTGCTTTACCTTAAGTTTTCAATATTTTGTTATGAAAATAATTAAAATAGTTTATACTAGTATTTGCTTTAAATTATTTCTGGAATATCAGGACATGTAAAGTGCAAAAATTGATTTAGGGGTCGAAATGTCTTACCCACTAGGGGTCTGAAAAGTCTTGTAAAAAGGGATCTGGGTGTCAAGGGGTCTAGAAGTCATCTTAATATCCTAAGGGGTCGAGATGTCAAGGGATCTGTGTGTCTTACTTGAAAGTTGCCGCTGGTGAGGGTACCAGCAAGTATGCAGATATTTTGGCTCATATTGTTCAATCTACCTGCCAGTAAGATAAACCTAGCTACAAATGTAGATGCGTCATCGCTTTGCAAAACATTGACAATGCAATTTTATGTTTAATGGCATTTCAATGGACATATCTCATTAAGCAAACTCTTAAAATGGTGATACTGATGTTATCGACGTGAGTTATTTACATTTTCATGCCAGTTCTGAGTAAGACAATCTATCAGTCTGTTTCTAAACATTTTAATAAACAATTTATATAATCAACAATAGTTTGTGATATCCAAATCCATATCTGCAAAAAAGGAATTTAACATTTGTTGCCCAACAATTCCTTCCAGCATTATCAAGAGCATATAACATAAGGTAGCATTGTTCTGGGTATCTGTGTATCTGCATTTGTATTAACTTACACCAGTAACGTATACAATGTGTGTTATATGTAATGCATATAGGAAGGCGTCCACATTCTCCTAACACCATGCATGTATTTGTAATTTGTCGTACATATAAAAGTTTTCTACAAAATTGATATGTATAGATCTATATGTATGTATAGATTCAATTTTGGAACTATATTGATATTCCAACACCTGTGACCCGTTACATAAAATTGGTTTGATACACGTATGAGAAATCATGAAACAATCCTTTATTGGAAAATAAACCAAATGGTTTCTGAAAATGGCGTACGGAATTAAGTGCTCTTTGAGCTTGACAAGCTACTTATTCATGTGCCTCATTCTAAGAAAACTTTGGAGTAGATAATAATCACATGAACCTATATAGTGAAGATGTATTTATATAATAGTCTCCATAGAACCAATTCTCATACCTTCTAACTTCTAAGGTGACCATAATTACAAAAAACAATAAGTTCAATCATATCAAGATTAGCTTCCATACCAGTATTATTACAAAATTTTTCAACAACATTTATTTGCTGGTGTAACTTTTTAAGCTGTTTCAGAACAATTAACAACACCGTCTACAATCAAAAGACATAGTATGTCAGATGAATTTCCACTGCGGCTTGGAAAAAGCTGTACTTCAGAATGTTTTGTTTGGTTTCGTTGTTTTCATGTGTTCCTATTAATGTCCTGTGTAAGCAATACAAATGTGTGTGTTGTTTGTGTATGTTAGTGCATCTGTTAAATTTATTAATAAACTTATGTTATGTTATGTGATTATGTTGAAAGCTATTTAATTTTGGCCGAGCAGTTAAGGTCGATGGCTTTAAGGGTTCGAATCCCGCAATTCCATTTGAGGATGCTATCTAGCTACTTTACTGAACGTCATGTGACCGCTCGACCATGGAATAATACACGGAGGGCCGCATGAAGTCTTCTCTACCAGTCCAGTAATGTAAGTTACTCGCCATTTGACCTTAAAATGAGTCAGTGTAACTTACACTACTAAAACATATGAAAATAATATATGTAAAGTATGGCAACACTGATTCTGAAAAATCACTAAATAAATGACAACAATATTTTCCTGGACAATGATTTATGTTTATTATTCAAATATTGAAAGATCCAGCTATAAATAGGAAAAAACCATTAGCAATACAAGCGCAGACATCGTTTTAAACTCAGCGTCAGCTTCAGAAGGATCTCTTGCATTCTAACACATTATTAAGAACGCCCACTTCGACATTTATTGAGAAAATTTAAAACTGATTGTTTCAAATTGATTCAAGAATAAAAAGATATACAATAAAACATATTTACAACACAGTGCACAGCAATGCATTAAGAAAACAACAATTCATGATATGTTCAAGACATTAAAAATCACATACAGCATTGCATCATATCAGTCACGTATGGTGATGATATGGAACCGTCAATGAAATAAAACAAACGGATATCACTTCATTTCTATTAGTTAGTGTTACTTTTTTTCTATAATAACCACAAAACTGTATGTATGTAAACAAATGAAAACAATAAGTTTAAACAAGCGTTTGAAGTCTTAAGTATAAAGATGACGTCATTCTACTTCAAGTCACTCGGTCCATAATCCCTCATTCTTCGGACGTCATCTTGAAGATAGGATTCAAGGCCAGATCCTCCACGTGCTCGAGAGATTCTCTTTGCCGCTGAAAAGCAATATACAAACTTTGGTATATTAAAGATGCTTTGACTAAGAAGAGTTTCAACTTTGTTGTGTCTGATTCCTGGAAAAATTCTTTTTAAGTGTTTTATTTGGTTCTCGTGATATCGGCCATTCTATCATGTGTATTGGCGCTTTTAAAAAATCCTAAAATGAGAAATTCCCTCTAAAAGGACAAGAAGGTTCGGGTTCTTATTGATCTCAGTACTTTGAAACAGCGTTTAATTATTTGTACTTTTATCTAAATATCCGATGCAAATGATAAAAATTTAAAGATTTGTTTTGAATCCGAGTGTAATTTAAGCAAATCCTGCTTTATTTTGTTTGATGTTTTTTTCTGTAGAGTTTCAAGTTTGTCAATATTTATTATAAAATATGAAATATTAATAGGTTTTTTCACCTTCATCATACATCTCGCTATGCCTTGTATCGGGCGCTCTGGCTTTTTTGTGCGAGTCCCTTTTAAAAGACCGGTCAAGTTCTTGACGGTCATGATCACCATATATAATAGCCTGGAAACTATCTCGCATAACACCTTCAGTAATACCTTTGCTGTGATAATGAAACAATGATATTAACCTTTATTTGGAGAATACATCGCGGAATATAAAAACCAGATGGTCTCTGAACGTAGAGTCTAACATTCCATAATGGCCAATTAATTTGTTATGTGTTGAAACAAAATTATCTGATGCATGTATTACTTCGACTGATACTTTTTATTGTAAGCATGTAGGTGTAGCAGTGTAAAACAAAAAAGCTTTGCATTCAGAAAACTTCTGCGCAACTTTTTTTTTTCGTTTGTTCACATTTCATTCCTAATACATGAACATTAGTAAAAGTGCTAATTAAGTTAAGCGTATAAACAACATGTGACTGGAGTATCTTTCCATTGTTGCAATTTCAGTAGTTTTTATTATTTTATTAATAAACCTTTCTAATTTTATCATTTTTATGCAAGTTGGCTGACTAGCTGTCAAATTGTTACTCTTGGATAATACATAATTACCATGATTACTGGTTGACCAGATTTACATAAAATATCACCTGATTTTTTTCTTTTTGTGATACTGTTTGTCAACAGTTGACCAAGCAATGAGGCTATCATTTCTCTGCTAAAAGCTTGAAGTTTTCCTTATTCATAATTTGTTTTAAAATTTTACGTACAATTGTGTAATGCATCTTACCTTGATGGTATGTCATGATCTGTTCTTCCCTTTGCAAGAATTTCATATACCTTTGATATGTAACGATCTGTCTCCTGATTTTCAGGTAGGCCCTTTTCCGAACGTACAGCTGCCCATGCTATTGTTTTGCGTTTTAGATCTTCTAACAGTGCTGCTCTAACCTCAGGCGGACATGCCTTTGATTGTGCTTCGAACAGAAGAATTTGTGTTTCTACATTGCTCTTCACCTTTTGGTAAAAATTATGATACATGTTCATACTAGAAAAAAAATGAAGATAGAATGACTGCAATACAATATTTTCAAACAAAAAGTCGATTTAATTTTTTTTAGCTCATTATCCCATTTATTTATTTTTTATCTTCAGGTACATAACCTGATTGACGGTTTAGGTATAAATGTGCATCATAAGTAGAATTATGTGAATAATACTTGAAATTACTTTAACTAATTTACATGTATGTTAATCAAATATCATGTTTTACAAAACTACTGGGAAATAAAATGGTACCTAGTGTTTGTTTACACTTACATCTGCAAACTTTTTATGTCTTTGATCAGGTATCGCAATATTTGATCTACTTAATCGTTTTGAAGTTCCCTGTTCTTTTAGCTCTCTTTGCTCAAATTCTTCTAAGCTCGCAATCAGGTTTCCGAATGTGCCGTACAACATTTGCTTGCTTGCTGAAGAAAGGGTAGATTAAAATTAATCAGACTGCTGAAAACAAAACTCACCTTCTATCAAATATGTATTCACAACTGCATCACTTACGAAAGCTTGATAAATGTACAGTCGTATTTTGCATGTTCTTAGCGCAGCTACAAACAACTGAAAGGTTTGGGAAATTTATAATAATAGACCGCAATCGAAAACATACTATGTTGTAAGAATATACTTTTGGAGGCAAATTTTTCCAAACCAAGGGTAAAAGGATTTGAAGCATCATTTTCTTAATTCTTATAATTAATACATATTCAGTTATATGCTTTACAGGTGTTTTTTTAAAATGATTTTACCTTCAGTAGACCGTTGAAGTTGACCTTGCATTTGAGATTGTGAGAAGCTTCCGCCTCGAAAACTTCTGCTAGCAGTCGCCATGTGTGATCCAGGATAACCATATGAATCATATTCATGGGGCAAAGGATGTCTTTGACTATGTCTACTGTATGGTTTACAATCGGGATCTTCATCTTTATACCGACTCATATTTGATTGTTTGTCTTGTATTCACGTCCTTTTGATATAGAGAAGCATGAGTATTAAAAATAAAAAAGGTCCGAAAACTGCTATGAATTTTTGAATAAAGGTTCAAAAAGGTGTTACGTTTCATGCCTACATTCAAATTAAAAAATAAAATGAAAGTGCAACATCAAACACATGGCAATGCTGGACAGGTACCTAACTTTGTCCTGTCAAAGTTTTGTACCCCTCCATAGACTGATTTTGATTTCATTTGTTTAAAAGTGTGATTTGTGGCCGGAAACTGCTACGAAACCAGTACAGCAGAAGAATAATTATACAGGCATGCTGGTAAACTAATATTGACACCTGGTCTAGTATTAGTAATTGTGTTACTATATCGTATACACGTTTTATTTAAAATCAAAAGCATGAATTTCTTAAAATTTAGATGTGATGAACGATAAGATATGTTGGCATAGCGGCATATCGAAAACTAATTGTTAAACATGAAAAACGAACATAAGGAAATACGAAATGTCAAACAGATTTTTTTTCTATGAAATGAGTTCATATCATTTTGATACATGTATAAGTAAGATAAAACTCGTCTAAAATAATTACCTATTTCAAAGCTATGTATGATATAAGCGTGTTTTCCCCTGTTAGAATTAGAATAAGTGGGGTGGTAGAGGTCCAGTAGACAAAGCTTCATGCATAGAAGTAGTTTGAATGAAAATGAGGACGGACGCAATGAGGCACTGACGGACGATTGGTGCCCGACAAATAATTATGACAAAAGCTACCCTTGAGCACTTTGTGCTTAGATGTGCTAAAAGAAAAAGTGTTCTTAGGACCTGGAAATATGATTATTGAAAATCGCAGACAGTTATTTTACTTCTTTATAAATATTAAATACAATGTATGTGGCATATCACACGCCACATAGAGTCACTTTCAGCGAAAATAACTCCTCAACACTAAAATAATTGGCATTACTGACAGTTATACAACACGGCGTTATTTGTTTATTTTGACGGCACTCTAAAAAACTACTACTACTGGTAAAAAACTACTATTTTAAAACCGATCTTTGAATTTTCAAAACTTATTTAAACAAACATAAATTTTGTATAAATACACATGTACACTATGCTGAAAATACATATACTTTTAACATATTAAAATGATATGCTTAACCTTTTTATATTAAAACAATCTTAACTTTGTTCAATTTAATAAAATATGAAAAAGTCTTACCGTTATGCCTCCAAAAATCAGGAAAATAGGATCACAATTACTTATCACACCAACATTTCTTTCTGTTTAGAAGGCTGTATAACCCGCCCACCTTACCAACGTACGTGTATCGTTGCGTTGAAAGGTACTACTTTTCATACTTTAACACGGCGTCGACGCAAATTACAAATTCAGCATACATCAGAAGACGGATTTTACCAAATTTAGAAGATCGCTCAACGAAATACTAATTACTTGATATGCATTTGAGTTTTGATGTTTAAACTTTGACAAAAATTGAAGTTAAAATTTAAATGTTTAAAATGAACAATAAAAGAGCATATATACTTACTTACTTTCTTACTTACTTGAAAAACATGGTTTTTGAAATTTAAACAAAAACAAATAAAGCAATTAATTTGGAGCTTCCGCGTAAGATTATTTGTTCATCACTTGCTGACTGTCGTTCGGACGTCCGTCATCACGGTTTCGTGTCCCAATTTAACATTTTTCCTTTTTTTACCTGTCCCGATACCATTATGGTTTGCAGTGTTATGACACCAAACACTTTTAGATAGACCTTTTCTTTATGACAGCAATTTCTAATAAGATTGAACCCAAAAGAATTTTGTATTAAAAGTATATCACGGCTATTTCTATTAAATCGACTTGTCATTATTTGAAGAGTGATGGCCACTTATTGGTACAAATCAGGAATTAAAATTTTGTATATTTTTTCAATAGAATTAAAAAAATATATTGAAAATAAGTAAATCTTGGTTGCCACTTTGAGCTGACCCGACTAACAATTTTTGGGACTTTTTTAATGTTGCTGATATTGCCCCTAACTTTATTGTTTATGAGTTTATTTGACACATGCCTTGATAAAACAGCGCAAATGACATAATGTTTATGTGGAGAAATTCAACATATGACAATGACCCTAAAATGACATTGACCTTGAAGGTTGAATGATTGAATTTTGATACTACTAACCATTAATTTATTAATATTGTAATGTTGTGTAAATTAAAGTATGATATCGAAATTAAAATGACTTTGGCTGACAAGGTCAATTATAAAATGTGTTTAACGTCTGTAGAACTCTATTAATGATTGCAGCAGCATTTTGTAAACAATTAAACACAATAACATGTAACATAATGTATCACACTGCATTATTATGAGTATTACCATTAATTGACTTTTCTATCAAGGTCATGTTTCAAAGTGTATCGGATTTGTTATAATTTTTTTATTTATATTTATATTTTATTTATATATTGCATTGGTTCAGAACTGGACAAAACAACATTTAGTACAAAATCTCTAAGTTGAGTTTTCAAATTTGAATATGATCTTGAACACGAAGTGACCTTGACCTACCAGAATCTTATATAATTTGTATTAGGCAAATTGTTTTTACCTTTGGTGGGGGTTTGGGTCATTGAGGTTTAACTTTCTCTGTCTAAAGCTTTAATATTTTATTTCTTACATCATGTAATGCTCTGCTCAATTATAAATAAACCAAACATTCAAGGGCTAATATGATTCCCTTTTAAATAATTGTTGGAAAATTTCAATGTATTGTAAAGAGCAGATTTTTTCTCTTAACCTTGAATGATTGGGTCTATTTTTTTGAAGAAATTCCCAGTCTACCCTCTGTTTAATGAAATTTTATGAAGAACGTAAATCAAGTAAGCCGAAAAAGTAATATTATAAATAAACAAACAAAGATCTTCGTCCCACCAATAGTGCACCGTTATTTATATAAGAATTCAATTTAACCGGTTGTTAGGTAAAGTAATGTAATGTAAGGTATAGTGTTTTAATTTCAGCGGACGTAAGACTGTTACAATAAGGACGGTTGTCCAGCGTGATTCTATATTCAATTTTATGAAACTGCGTCTGTCTGATAAATGTTGAATAAGTTATATTGAATTATTGGTAATAAAAATGGTGAAGTGGATAGAGCTAACAAATTTCATGTGTCCAGCATGCCCATCTGGTGGGTAAGTAACAATTTACTGTTCAAATAGTAATATATATTTTTCTTCATCTATTTTTAAATAGATCTTCTGTTGTATACAATGAGGATTGTTGTCAAAAGAATGAAAGCATATATATTGTGACAATACATTTAAACTGTTTAACTAGTTTGAATTCCTGAAAGGATCATGTAATTAACAGATACATTATGCACGTACATTTGTATTTATGTGAGGAAATTGTTAAAAACCAAATTCGTATGCATCGATGAGTTACACCTGGCATTTTACAGAACAAGGGCCGCCTTTGAAAAGGTGCTACGGTTATATCCATGTACTATCTTCAAAAAATAAAATAACTAGAAGTCTCCTGTGGGTTACAGATATGGGCAACTGAAATACGACGGTTAAAGAACCAAGCAAATACAAATTAGTCAAATATTAAAACAGAAACAAAAATGACATGCTAACGCTTCAAGCACTTATGTTTATATCTCAGGGGCTCAAACTGGATATGCAAAGTGGACGAACTTCCGGTGTATCTAAATGAAGAAGGCAGTATGACATGTCAGTTTGGATTTCATAAAGGTTTGACATATTGAAATACGTCTTTGGTAAGAAATAATCGGGAGGAAACGAATAATGGAACCAATAATATATTATCATTGCATGAAATGTCAATATGAGAAATTAGTTTGCTAAATATAAATATTAAATCTTGACGCGTGTGCAATAATAAAAACATAGATTCATGATTAATTTTTTATAAGTAAAATATTTGTATCTAATATTGATAAATACGAAGAGAGAACAGAATTTATCTATTCCTACATTAGAGATCCTCAGCATGGTTTTTTGTCTTTGCAATGTGTAAAAAGATATTATTTATCTTAGATAAAAACACATTTGTATTATCAGTTGGCCACTTTATATAGCTTTGCGAGTATGAGAAAATTCGCGGGAAGCCGATTTTCATAAAAAATGGCGGAGTTTTTGATAAACGGCTAGACTATCGAAAAGGCGGCTTTACATTTGCAATTCACAAGCAGTACAGCCTCACTAAATAGAGCAGGCGCTGAATGTGGTGGTATCTTTTTCTACATTCACAACATCCAAAGGTAATAACTAGCCTCCTGGTAACTAAATTCAGCTTAACATTTTCACAACTTGCCTTTTTCCAACAATAAAAATATATAAGTATCTACTGATCAAAGTTTGTGACTTCCATATCGTTTAATATATTAAATGTCTTTAATGGAATTGTCAATCTGTTCATGGTCAAATTTGAGATATATAGATGAAAAATGTGTGAGTCAGTCAAGATGATAGAGCCCGGTGAGACTGCACTCATACAAAGACATGATAATGGTAAGAAAGAGACAAACTACATGCCGTGCATGAACAATCATAAAACAATCAAACGTTTTAAAATATTTATTATAAAAAAAGGGTAAAAATTAACATGAAATTTAATTAATTTTGCTTGTATATAAATATTTTGTTTGCAATATTTGCTTCCTCTTTATATTACAGTAAATTGAGGTTTGAAATGAAGTAAGAGATGTTAAGTTATTTTAACTTGTTTAAACTGTCCTTAATAAAATGATGAAAATAGTCTATTTGAGAACCAAAACCCGCTGCCAGTAGAGTCATGTTTGATTATCTCCACAAGTATATAACTGTAACAATTGTTCGTTTTAAAATTTCGTATCTATGTAAACCTTATGACTGTTAAAAAATGTGTATTTATATGTAAATAATTAAACTATCTTCACAAAAATTGTTTTATTTGTTTTTATTTAACGGAAAAAACAGAGAGGACTATAAAATGTGACCGCAAATATTAACAATCACTTCACATCTTCATTTAAAAGTCTTATTTATTAAGTGCTAAAATAAAGCATCTCGGGTGACTATACATTCAGTAATTATAGATTCGGAATGTTATATTAAATCATGAATTAAGATCTAATCCAAGAGAATGTTAAATTAATAACAATAGTTTATTGTGAATAAATTTATCCCTTTTCTATTGACCTTCCGATCGCAACACAGTATATTGATTAGTATATAATATCTAATGGATCTTTTTTTGTTGTTGAAAATGTAATTTTTAAATTATATTTCACTGTTGAGAATATTATTTGTACTTAATAATTAGTTATATAAAATTAGAAAATAGATATGTTTTTGGATGATTTTCAAGTCTTTTTTGTTGCCTATTCTTTGGTATTTTTGGTGTAGTGGTTGTGCCAACAATATAAATTGCATTTAGCATTTAGCCGATTGCTGCCCTGGAAATGGTATTATTTGTTGAAATTAAAAAAATAAATTCGGAAAAAAAAAAAAAGGTGATAGGAATAACCTCGAATTTTGAGCAAGATAAAATAGCATATTTGCAAAAGGCCTGCTATGCATCTCGAAATTCCGTTTCATTGTTCTATTAGTAGTAAACAAAGAATAGGCGAAACCACCATATTCTTCAAATCCATATATTTATTATGTTTACCAACTCTGTGTAATATTTGATTCATAAATATCAACCTGTAACAAGGTTAATTTACATTTACCCATTAATCTTAAAACACATACCTTTATAATATTGAATGACTTAATTTCAATTTTTAGAGAATAAAATTTAATTCGGCCACTGCATTATTTTGTTTAGAATTCTATCTTAATGTAGGACTGTGAGATAGGTCATTCTGTTTGTCTTTTAGTAGAACATTTTTATCAACAAACAAATAAATAAGATACAACTTATGTGTCCTTACATTTAGACCGTTGAATTTTAATTTAGATCTACATTGTAATTATTTCGTAAAACACAAATTACATCTTATCTTAGATTAAAGTTAAATTAAAAAAATATGTAAAAATATTTTGCCGTCGGCCTAAAAACAAAGCATTCTACTGTTTTGCTATTCAGTATTGGTTGTAAAAAATCTCAATCAAAACGTGTTGTGATTTAAATAAACGAATATTTAACGAAACATCCTCCACCCAAAACCTTAATATTTAGTACCACTAAAGTCTTGGTATACGAATTTTAACATGTAAAAACCTAGAAGGCTCATAATTCAGAACTGTGTGTTAAGAGACTCCGACTACGTCCACTGGTATTTATAGTATAGTTGACCCGGAATCACGGAAAGATATGAATTTTCTGGCGCAAACGGCACTTTAAAGAGCCGTTTTTGCTTATCGAGCCTGCACCTCATGCCATATTATGGAACATGGAAAGCAGTTCAAGACAAATAAAAAGTAATCAGAATCTCAAATTAAAATATTAAAATTTTGATATGAAAAATCGTTCCAAATTTTCAATGGCTGTGAAAATAAATCACTATCCATTAATTGAGGACTATGCATGCCCTATATAGTTCATTTGTATCCATAGAGTTATTTATAAGTCTTTTGTTTTGATATTAATAATAACTTTGACATGCACGGATTGTACCGTATTTAGGCGGAGGATTATCTCATAAGCAATAAATACAAAAAATTAGTGCTTTTTTGAGACTCCGACTTGGTTCGCACAAAAGTTGCGGATTGTTAATCCACTATACTTATAAAACTCATTTTGGTTGTTCTGGACACCAAACATTAACCCGATGCTGGACCTGTCGATATAAAACCAAAATTTAAATTTAACGAAATTCGCTCCATTTTCTGTTTTTATAAATTTATTACATTGAATACCGCTTTTTAATATCTTGTTATTATAGCGAGCCATAGAATATTATAACTGTAAGTAATAATAAAATATCAAATATGCACATGATGTATCAATTTGGAAAAATTTTGAGTTGTACAACTGACCTGTTATGGTATTTTCGGTCTCTGAACTAAAAGAAGCCATACTGGCCTAGTTCTGTAAACATTAAGTCACATATTTTCGATATACTGTCGTAATAAAAACTGTAACCATTATAGTTCCAATGAAATATGATAATAGAGATGATCAATCTTTCATTAATGAATGTATTATTGGAACCATCTTTTATATGGACAGTCACTCAACACCCTAACAGGTAATTTAGATATGTCAGATCATGATCCTTATTTATTTTATCCCTGATGTTGCATTTACAGGAGATTTAATTAATGTGGAAACCATTCAATACATAGTGATAAGAAGTCAAGACTCCAACACTATTTATATTTAGTTGTAGAAATCTTGTTTACATAATTATTAGTGTGAGTACAAAGTTTACCACAACCAAAATAAATGATGTAAATGTAATTTGGTGCTCCTATTATGTATGAATGTTAATTCTTTCATATATGATGCGTATCTTATTTAAATAATCTAGTGGTTAGGAAAAACCAATCTAAATTTATACAGGGTCAAAAATAACAGGTGTAACAATCATATTATTATGTCAATCTATTCGTCTACATGTTGTCAATAACTTTATCAGTCTACGATTTAGATGGAACTATTGTTCGAATGAGAGTGATTTTCTTTAATGTCGGAGAACGCAATATTTCTAATATCAATAAGCGTCAAATATCAAATGAAATAATATATTTGATGTGGGTAATTACAACCCCTGATATAAAGAAAGATACAACTTATAAAATATGTTCCTTCTTTTGATGTACAATCTATCAATCAATATTACGTATGCGTCGTATTTATGAAAATATGCCGGAATTATGTGGTAGGCATCATAATTTAAAAATGATCATACTTATCAATATATTATCTCAATGTTTCGTCTATTACGATGTGAACTTCATATAGAATTTTAATACATGTTCTCTATCCATTAATAACACCGAATTTTATCAATAATAGTATTCACATTGTCGAATACTACTTAAAATTTAGTCTCATACATACATTATTTGAAAATTGACATTATATAATGATGGCTCTCCAAAGCGGATAAGTATATTCATAAAAATGCACAATCGTTAGTAAATTGATTAGAATCACATCGTATAATGAAAATTGTACCTGATGAGTTTGTAAGTGATAAGTTTACACTTATAAACAATATAATTGATCTTATTCCACATTGTCTATATTTCAATAAGCTATGTTCATCGCATGAGCTCCTCAAATATAGAATTAATACACTAGTCAAAATACATGTTATAATTTGGTACACTTTATATTGCATTGCTTATTTGATATAGTTGGCCCACTATTTATGCTTACTGCTCTCTAACATATATTTTTGATTTCAACATACATGCAACATTCGTAAATAATGATAATATTGACCTTCATTATAAAGCCACACATTTGCATCATGTATTGTTCAGTTGAATTCATATAAGGATCCTTTCCAAAAATAATATAATCCATAAGTTGCACCATTGCTTTAATATAAATGAAAAAAGAAAGTTGTACCATAACAGACGTTCAGATCTACATAGTTATAAGACAGTCAAGTCAGCCCGTAATTATCTTCTTATTCAAATACTTGCTATCCCTGGTGGTGGTTCCAGGAACGCGAATTCGAAAGTGTGTTCTATAAGCTTATTAGCTTTCTCACAATCGAACTAAAATATAATTCCCTGTTGATTTCCACCCCACTATTCTAAGTAATGCATTGATTCAATATTTATAGATATAATCATTTCTTTCCCCGGTAACCCTGTGTTATCTAATAATTATCAATCTCTCTCTTTCCAATGAAGCTGCTTATTTGTGGTTTCTGCCTATATAAAAATCACCAATCTGTAACAACAAAAATATCACTTAACATTTTATTAAATTTTGCCAAATCAGAAGTTGGTCCCTGTAACGAAAATAGTCGACATAATGCTATACATTGGGCGACGGCCGGTGAGCGGCCGTCGTCTCTGATTGTATGAGAAATGACTCTATGTAGGAAGCTGTTATTGTTAGCAGTTGTGACGATTGTTGTGTACAATTGTTTTATTTTGATTCGTAAAAATGTGTATAAGTAAACAAATATGGTTTTTTTAAGCTGCCGATTTCGTGTCATCCTCGTGTCGTTATTTGTAAATTACCTAGATTAACCCAGCTTCATTTGTTAAGAAAGCATTTGCATTTGTTTGAATTGTTTTCACGAAATTGCAGGCTAAGTTTAACAGCTTGTCCCTTAGCTTTATTGGCAATACTTAAACCTAGTCTGGAGTTTCTTCCCCTTTCGCTACGCAAAGAATACTTGTTAGATGCCGGGAACCAGAATATACTCAAACCCGGATTTCGAATATCGTTGTGATCTACATTGATGCGTATTCTTTTTCATTCATTTATATATTTTCAGAATTTTCCTACAAGAAGAACGTTTACCTGCAAATGAGTATTAGGATAGGAATGAAACTGTTGTAAACGATTGTCCTATTATCCATTTTACGTTAATCTATTGCACAGAATGATTGTTTTTACAAAGTGTACCAGTATCCGGATGTTGAAAGCTATCCGATTTTCTGCAGTTACTGATGTCACATGACCATCTAACTTTTATGAATACTTACTACCATTACTTTATATGGCTTAATAAAACTGAGGCTGCAACATTTCATAATTTTGCTGTTTAGGGTGTTCTTTTGGGTTTCAGGTTTTCTCTATTTTAAGGGGAAGTAACTCATGTTTACTAAATCATTTGTTCTTGTCTGTCTAACTTAGGTATTAAAAGCATAGAGACCCTGAGGAGTAAATATTGTCAGATTCTTATTTTACTGGCTTATAGACTGGATTTTTCTAATTTGTTCAGTTAGTACATACATACAGGTATTCTGCTACAGGAATCTTCTAATCACTATGTGAAACTAATTATTATTTTCTATGATATATAAATTGTTAATAAAATAACCTTTGGTAAAAATGAAAGGTAGAAAATTAAAGCTATGCATATAGGTGCTCATGTCCATATATTAAAAAAGAGAAAGGATAACATCCTGAAGTTATCAATTTTAAACACTTGATATATATGTAGTTATATACTAAAGTCTAATGGAAGGTTAAAAGAGGGACAGTATTTGTTACTGTAAGAGATGTGCATTAAATGTTTAGACACTCACACAACTTAATCTTTATTATATGATATAGACTACAGTTTGTATTTTAGATTTTTTTTACATTTAAACTATACATTATAGTTTTCTTTCTACAAGATTATGAATTCCATCCAAGTATCAATGTTAAAAGATGTTATATTTATCTTAAATGGAAACTGGGAATTATTAATGTAATGTAATATGGATATAATGTGTATTTCTGTATTTAAAGACAAACAGTTAGGATGACTTATAAATGATAATACATGTATTGATTAGTGTACAGGTTATAGGTGTTTATACCCAGTGCTAACTGGCTAAAAATAGTATCTATAATAGAGTTTATACATAATAGTTTTCTTTCTACTAGTTTTTGAGTTCCAACCATTAGTACCAATGTTAATAGGATTTCATATTTATATAATAGAAACTGGGTATTATTAATGTTATGTGCATACATGTATATCTTAGTATATTGATATGATGAGACTTATAATATTTCTGTATTTAAAGAGTTACAGTTATGACATTATTATTAAAGGGATGAGACTTTCATTCAAAGTTATAAATGATAATACATGTATTGATTGAAAATGTCCTTAAACTTGGATCAAGCAATATAATTAATGAAGTCTTAAAAATTCATATTCTGAATAGTTATTCTAATTTTTTTCTAACATGTGCATAGTTTGAAAAGGACAGCTTCTGTCTTATCTATTTGTAATGGAGGGACACCGGTCTCAACCTCCAGGTCTCCCAAGTCAACCCAACAACAGATTTTTCATAGAGTAGATTGTAATTGCCCTTGAATAAATTTGTGCACTAAATTTTATAGTGGGTGATTTGTGCCACATGAAAACCAACAAAGTACAAAAAAGTAACCGGTCGCCAGATGAAAACATGAAAATACAATCTAACAAAGTGGTTTGTTTGTTGCATTTTCATGTTTTCGCACGGTGCCCCTGATAAAAAAAATACAAATCAGCCTTCATTATATTTTCTACGGTGAGTTTTTTATCTGTACAAAAAATAGATATTGTACATGTATCAGTACAGTTATGTTCACTTTCAAATTGACCTGTTATAAATAATGGCACAACCAATAATTGTCGAAGCCCTTTTTAGTGAAAATAATCATACAATATATAAATTGTTATTTTGATTAAGACTATGATTATGTAAGTTTTTTTTCTTATTTGTTTAATTAAGAATTAATCTACTTGTTAATTTAAAAATCTAAAAGTATCTGTCACGGTTTAGAACTGTTCACTATTTAGGGGAGAAAATGTGTAAGCGGCCAGATAGCTCGATTGCTACAGCCGCGGTACATTATTCTGTTGGTCACAGGTTCGAGTTCCGTGGCCGAGTGATTAAGGTCGTTGACTTCAAACCACTTGCCCCTCACCTCTGTGGGTTCGAATCCCGACAGGGACTTTGGATTCTTTCATGTGAGGAAGCTATCCAGCTAGCTTATGGAATCTTGGTGGTTCTACTCAGATGCCCGTTCGTGTCTGAAATAATGCACGGAAGGGCACCTGAGGTCTTCCTCCACCAGTAAAGCTGGAACGTCGCGATATGACCTATACTGTGTCGATGTGACGTAAAACCCAAAACAAACAAACAAAAGGTTCGAGTTCTGGTCAAGCTGAAAGTTTTTCTCATCCTGTGACTGCATATAACCCTGATTTTAATTCACTTGGCTCTGTAAACATCAGAAATTTAAGGACACAAATAAATATAGTGGGAAATATGATGTGGTTTATAACTGTTTCATTATTATAGAGAAAATGTGTAGCCGGCCTGATAGCTCAGTTACTCTTCTGACAGTCATGGGTTCGAGTCATGGACAGGCAGTTTCAGTCAGGGTTTAGAAGAGGTTTTTTAACTGACACATGTTTAATTCATGTAACAGATTGTATTAAATTTGAAATGGACAAAGGCAGCATTGCATGATACTTTTAGATCTACAAAAAGCATTTGATACAGTTGATCACTTTATACTGCACATGAAGAAGTTTGTCTTCTTCTTCTTCATGAAACTTCAAGCATCTGCCATAGGAAATGACATTCTTACATGGTGCAAGTCTTATCTCTGATAGACAGCAGCTGGTGGATGTGGCCCAGGTACTCATACATACTCCTACTTCTAGTACCTATGGTGTCCCCCTGAGGTTCATTTTAGGTCCTCTTTTATGTCTAATATATGTCAATGACATGTCTGCAACCCTAAGCAATAAGCTTTTATTATATGCTGATGAATCAGGTATCCTTGTATCTGGTAAGATAAAATCTGACGAAATTTCTCTCTTATGGCATGAGTCTTATAAGATTGGTTAATTGAATAAAAATTGTCTTTGAATCTTGGCAAGACAGAGTCTATTTCTTGGGTTCAACTTTCAACTTAAACAGGGTCCTAGCCTCCAGGTCACATGTAATGGTACTCCTGTAAAGTTTTGTGTAAGTTATTTAGGTTCAAAACTTGATCAATTTTTTTTGGCGTCGCCTTTGATGCTTTGCATCAATGCTTTCTTGTAATCAGTGTTGGGATTGTTCGTTCTGATTAATCAGCATCTGTTTTTCACATATCTCATAAGTCATTCACACATGTCAAAAGTTAATCATTTGCTCTTGTCTATCAGTGACAAGTACTTGATAAAATGCCACTTATCATGTTATTAAAACTTGCCGAATCATCAAATAGCGTATTCTTATTGGCAATCTTCATATTTGAAATAAGCAAGCAAAATATTTATAGGCTAGTAATAGTTGCTATGTTGAATCACATTTCAAAGAATTGGCTAATAGTTCTCAAAACTAGTTCTGATTTATGACTCTTACAAACAAATGTCCTTTGTACTGCTAAATATTAGGACAACGATAAATATTAACTTCCTCTTTTATTCCTGGTATTAGACTTTATAATGTATAATTTTCATCGAAAATAAAATCACGCGACCGGGTTTTGAAACGTTTTCAGTATTTGAAAATGTAAAAAGGTTCAAGATTGTATTCACTAATCATTTTTGTTTGTGTAATAGTTAATATAAAATTGGTATTATGAAATAAGTAAGCAAAACATTTATAGGCTAGTTACAGTTGCTATTTTGAATAACATTTCAAAGAATCGGCTAGAAGTTCCACTAACAAGTTTTTATTTATGATCCTTACAAAGAAATGGCCATTGTATTGATAAATATTATGACAAAATTATTCATACAAAAAATTATTTTTATATTGATAAATAGTCGGTTAACGTCAAAACACCTATAGAAGATAATTATAGTGTTTCCTATTTCATTCCTGGTATGTAACTTTATGAGCCCATTGTAAATACACGTATGATTACGCGACGAAGTCTTTATTACTTTAGAAAGACCCGAGTTGAATTTCAAAAAATGTCTTTTTGATGACTTTTGATAATATATAACACAGTTTCGGTTTCGGTTAATATTAAGATTTCAAAGAAAAGGCTGTTTTTTGTAATTAAAAGTACTTTGCATTAAGTATAAAGACATTTACATAATAAACCATTTTTAGGTTTCCTAATAATAGTAAAAATATATGCATATGTAATATTATGAGCATAAGCCATCAGGTGTTTGAATTACATACAAAAGAATGCATATAACTCGTTGTTAAAGTTTAAGCATAGAATAATAAAATTTGTTCAATAAATGTATTCAACAATAAATTTTAAATGGTATTAGAGCTTTAGGTTGGATATTTAGCAGTCATTTATTATCAAAAATTGAAAACATTTTATGCTTTAATTTATCATAGCATGGAGAAATAAGTTTGGAAAATTGTTGTAGCTTTCTTAGTATACGAGTAGAGTAAAAATGTACAATATAACGATATTAACATTGTCATATTAGAGTCATTATGACATCATTCAAGAGAATTGAACCATATTAATTTATGCTAGTATAGAAATATTACTATTACAGCTACTTTGTAATTGCATTTTGACTTTGAATATCTGTTTACGGTTTTTGCATATAGATTCGTGTACTTCTTGTAGGTCAACGTAAAACACCTATAGAAGATAATTATTGTGTTCCCTTAATCATGCCTGGTATTACCCTTATAAGTTCATCGAAAATATGATCACGAAGTCTTTATTACTTTAAAAGACATTTTTTTTTAAATTAAACTCGGGTCTACACCCGAGTTTAATTTAAAAAAAAATGTCTTTTTTATGACTTTTGACAATATATAACACAGTTTCGGTTTCGGTTAATATAAAGATTTCAAAGAAAGGCTGTTTTATTGTAATTAAAAGTACATTTAATTACTTCCTTAGATTAATAAAATGTTCGGTTCATAGCACGTACATCCTTGGTTACAATATTATTATGCACCATTTTTATCAATTACTTCCGGTATCATTTCCACCCGATCGTCTGCACAAATACCATCTCTCAACCTTAAACAACGAAGAAAGTTCTTATTAGCAAAATTAGATTACGTCATAACTAAGAAAGTTCAATACTATAAATATTAAATTGAAATTTGAGCTTTTATTTACCCTTTCAAAGCCAAAAATTTCTAATTGGTCACGGTTAATAAAAATTAAGTAAATAATTGTCAAAAATACGATATTTTAATTTATAATTATTTTGTTGATTTTTCTTCGTTGTTAATATCAATTAACATGATTATATTTAGTAATGAAACTATCAATGTAAATATTGACACAGATCTCATGAAAGAGGAAACAGGCTATGCGAATGTTCTTTAAATGTTTGTTTTGTGGCAATGTTCAATGGCTTTTCTACCAGAAGGAATTACATCCAAAAATTTCTTTCAGTATAATATTATCCGTTTTTACAAGCTTAAGCCAAAATTTAATGATTTGTACGTATCTGTTGATATATTAGGGGTATCTACCTAATTCGCCATACACTGTATTATTACTAGCACATTGTTTTACTTGCAAAACTTAAGGTGTACCCTTTCTATATCTTTAGATTTAGTAAAACCGCAAACCGGGCATGCATGCCAACAAAGGCATCGAATAATTGTGTGAAACATGAGGATTTAAATGAAATTTGTTTATCTAATTCAATAAAATGCTCATAGCTTTTAAACCTTTCCCTACTAAGCACTGCGTATTTAAAACAAAAGAACCTGTATAATTAAAAACAACCCCTAGATAATTAAAATCGTTTACAACTTCAATATGTTTCCCATTATAATACCATTTTTCACTTAATTTGACCTGTCCCCTTTTACGGAAAACAACAATTTTGGTTTTGTCCGTATTGACCTCAAGTCCCCATTTATTGCAATAATCATACAATGTATTTAGCGTTTTTTGTAAGTCTTCTTGTGATCTGCCAACTATCACCATATCATCGGCAAACAATAAAACAATAATACATAATTCATAAATATTAAGACCACAATCCATTCGGTTTTGTAAAAATAATTCAAGTTCCTCTAAAACTAATGCGAAAAGTGCCGGAGAATTATTTTGTCTCTGCCTTAAGCCTACCGATATATTGAAGAAGTCGGAAAATGTATTACAATGTTTTACACAAGATTTTACAACTGAATACATAGCTTTGAATATATTTAAAATTTTACCATTGATATGATTATATTATGATTGAGATTGTAAAACCTTTAGTATATTCCAATTAGCAGAAACCTTTTATCTTGACACTTATTACAACCACAACCTGTCACCCATGTCAACACTTGATTAAAGTGTGAAAAATAAAAAATGAGGATATTGTGATGAAAAACAAAAACAAAATATACAGTTTACATATAGCTGGTACAACATGAAAATATGCTCTTTTTTATCAACTAATTCAGTTAAAAGTGATAATGAAATTTAATATACAATGTAGTTATAACTTTTAAAAGTCCTGTAATTTTGCCATTTTATTAATTTAATAAGCTTCCTAAATTTTTCACCATGGCTTAAAAAAATTGATGTTCAATGTTAACCTAATGCTTCTACTTGTTCACATAATTCCAAACTTCTGAATTCCGGAAACTTGCAAATTCCGAACTTTTTGGCTAGTCCCACAGGTGTTCGGTTTTCAGAAGTTACACTCATTCCTTATAAAAATAGATCTCATAATGATGACCATGTCATTTGTCTTTAGCACCTTCATTTCTGTACGTCTGCCGCCAGGCATAGGTGTCCTACTGTTGAAAATTAATTATTGTACTTTTTATCTTTGTCATTTATCCAAACGAAAAATTATTCTTAAACTGAAACATCTTGTTTATTAGCATCATCTCTTATTTCAAGTCGAGAGTGCATAACTTATTTTATTGAACTCTATTACATTTGTGTCTTCCTTTTTTGTCTCAGAGTTTAGGATATTTTTGTACCGCATTTGTTTATCAATCCACCATTGATAATATGCTTTGAAAATTCAGAATCTTTAACAATGACCATTAACTTCACTATAAAATACAAAAAAGACATGAATTTTGACAATTTATGACATTCTTCAAAACTTAAAATGTTGTAAAAAAGGATTTTGTTCTACCTCAAAGTTTTGCAAAATCTTATAGGATGATACAAAGAGACTGTTGTATCAGACCATTTCCGGCATCTTATCTTCATAATTATCTTATACTATTCGTGCACTAACTATTCACAATTGTTTAATTTTATTATGGGCAATGCAGATAATAGATATTCATAATATTGTAATATGAAGAAGTTTGAGAGTTGCCTTTGCACAGTTATGCATTTTTATTAAAGATATCAACACATTTACATTGCTTAAACACATCTAAATCGCTTTTATTATTTCGTTTCGTTTAAGATTCCATTGCTTGATTTGCTTTTGGCAGTTCCACTCTACTTATTCTTAAGTTATAAAAGTTATTTTCCCATATATATTCATTTACTTTCCTTAATATTGAAATAATTATTACTTAAAACTTCTTTAGTGAATTAGACTTTTCTTTTGCGTACATCAAAATGATTTTATAAAATGGATCAAGTTCAAAGTTGATGTCTCGTAAAATATATTTAGAGTTCATTGTAAACGTGATATTCTATACATTTATATACATTTAAAACTTCAGTCTAACAATAGTTATGCACCATACACTTCAGAATATATGCAATAGTTTTGTTTCCCCTTAATTTATTTTGCGTAAAGACATGTAAATTTTTCCATTTGTTATTTACATGTATATCTTTATTTTTAAATCAAAATTTTGTATATTTATATACGCACTGTATATATGAATCTTGTACGAATAATAATGATAATAGTAATAACAATAACATGGCCATAAAACTATAATCAAAGCACAGAAGGCGCTGAATTTGTTTGTGTCTCAGAATGTCAGAAAGGTAACGGTTGTGAGATTATAAACCAAGTTGTTTGTAAAGTGTCACCAATGCTGTTTTATAACTATAGTAAATTGGCTATAAGACTAATTGCAACACTGATATTCAATTCAATGTATATTTGGCTTAAACAATTTAAAGAAAAAAAAGGAAAAAAAACGAGAAAAAAACATGATTTTGTGTATACTGGGATTTGAACTTCAGACCTCTCGCTTCCAAAGCGCCTTGTTAATTTCACGGGAGGGCTTTTGTCCGCCCAGTCATTTTCACGGGAGGGCTTTTGTCCGCCCTGTCATTTTCACGGGAGGGCTTTTGTCCGCCCTGTCATTTTCACGGGAGGGCTTTTGTCCGCCTTGTCATTTTCACGGGAGGGCTTTTGTCCGCCCTGTCATTTTTGGACGGGGGGTCTTTTGTCCGGGAGGGCTTTTGTCCGTTTCCCTATTCTAAATTAGAGTTTGTAACTTATTAAGTAATTTTAATTTCGATATATTTTGTTCACAGTAAACCTGTTGTTTTACACTGATTTAAATAATCATGGGGCTGAATATTAGCATGTATATCTATAAGAATAACACAATATTAGAAATCTTCGAGAAATCGGAAACGTTACGAAAATGAATGCGCCTGTCATTTGACAATCTTTACGCAGTGATCTTCTCTTAATTTTTCGGCGTTGATGTACATATGAGTGGAAGTAACTGCTTCGAGGAGTTTGGACTACTTTCGGCATTTGCAAATAAGAACATCAGGGTCTGAAATTTCGCTACCATTATTTGTTTGGTCTGACGACCCAAACAAATAAAAATAACGTTTCTGATAAATCTCAAGTTCTCGAAGACCTGGTCTTGCTTAACTTTCAAATACTAGACATAATTGAAGCAATTTCCATTATTTTTGATACCTGCAATAACAAAATAAAATAGAGAGAAACAGAACCCATAAAGAATCCCAAAACAACAAAACTGAAAAATTGCAGGCTTTGTTTGATTGAGCCTGTTCATGGACGATATCGGAAAGTGCAAAATACCGTCCGCGCCCCTGGCACAAATTAGAGAACCCATCTTCAATTGTTATGAAAAGTCTTAAAGAAGCTTGCAAATTGTGTCTGTGTGTGTGTGTGTGTGTGTTTTTTTTTTTTTTTTTTTTTTTTTTTTTTTTTTGAGGGCATGAAAAGTCGGTGAATAAATTATATAGAAAAGAAAACTGTAATTAGTGACCTTCATATTTTAATGACTCATATATACAAATACAACATGTATCGGCATGTACAAAACTATTGAATTTTTTCAATGCAAATAAAAAAATAAGATTAGTGTTCTTCTCGTTATCGAGAACCATAGCGAGTATAATCAAAATATATATATAGTTTTTCATTTATATTCTGTATATGTCTATGTGTAAACTTCACATCAAATATGATTGTTTATCGTTTATTTTATATCTTCTGGGCCATTGCGTTCAATTCTGTGGATATCTTCTTTGAGAAATCTGTCAAGATCTTGATCCCCTCGAGCCCGAGATATTCTGTTTGCTCCTGCAAATATATATTAAAGTTAATAAAAAACACTTTTACTAACAGTTTAATGTAATGTTTGTACACCTCACAATCCGTGTTTTGAAATTGAAGGTTTTTACATTACGATATCACATATGGAATAGTACAGTTATTAATTGAAAAGATAATTAAACACTTAACCGATTAAGATATCTATTCAAATTGAATTAAATTATTGCTAGTCATAAAATCATCTATATAATTTCTCTTGAACATCTTTATTATGAAAAATACATCAAAAGTCGCAGTATTTTTACCGCCGCTAAATGTCGCAATGTTACAGTTGAATTTCGCACGAGTTAAAACTTTTATCTGCCGCTAAATGTCGCATACCCATCGTATAACGTCGCAAATTTTACTTTCAGATGAAGTTCAGGGTAGATAAATGAATTATTTTGAAGTAGTATTAATTAATTATGTGTAAGTGATATGAATTCATTTCTTGGATAATGGGTACCATTTATCTATCTGGTAGTTGCGTGTTTGCTTTTACTAAAAGAGTAACCGTTGAACTGTTAAGATGCAAATATCATGCTGACCATAATGTTTTCCAAAGAGCTACTAGAGTGATACAACATACGTGTGTCTGTTATTGAAGCAGTCTGGATGTCGCAGGCTTGAGTTGCAAATAAAGCAACCGCAAATGTATCTAAAGAAAATACTACAATATTTGTTTGTGGACAAGAACATATTTAGTTGTCATTAATATCTTGTGCTCATCATTTTCTTACAATAACGTTTACTTACGAATTGTGATATTCAAAAAAATCGATTTCAGAAATAAAATTGATGCTGAACACCTAGTCATAATTGTTTTCTGTTTTTTGTTGTTTTGTTTTTTATTCAATGGGGATGTACACCTGAGAGATTCGGGTCGAAATGGTTTTTATCAATCCGCTTCAAAATGAATACTAGAAGTAATGCCCCCCCCGTACAAGGATCGATGTCAATGTCCTATTCAGAGCCATTTATCACTGTCCGACTCGACTTCTACATGTATACTTTATAACATAAAACATATGTCGATTTATTTGTTTTCAAAGAAAGATGTGTTGGTTTGTACAACGAAATACTAAAATAACCAACTTCCGGAATTATCTTCCTCATTTATCAATGATTAAAATATTTTGAAACAGATATATTATATATCTAAATTTATTTGAAGAAGTGGTAGTCTTATTCAGCTGAAATGATTATACAAGTTTTGGCGTACCAATATTCCTTCTAGGGCAGAACGCCAAATTTATAAATATGATTGAAGACAGATATCTTTTTACCTATGAAGTTTATAATAGCGGTTATGATTAATTACACTGCAAGCCTATTAGTAAATGCTTGCTAACAGAATGTATAGTGTTTGAAAATAGTTTTGTCCAAAATTTACATGGCAGTTGAATGGGAACTGAGGAAGCTCATTAAAGCAAAACATGTTTTGATAAACTTTTTTGGTTTGTGATTCTTTTTGTCATATCTACCTATTATGAACATAGTGCGGAGCGAAAAGTTTTCAAAACATAGATAATGGTAATTTTTTTCAAGGTAATTGCTAATACGCAATGATAAAGAAAACAGTATAATTGATCAAAATAAATAAGGAAAGACGCAATGTCCTTGGGCATTGTATGGGTTTGTAAATAGCAAACAGTTTATTTGATCATGACATTTTATTTGAAATGTTTGCATGCTTAAAAAAGGAAGACTTAATGTAAGCAAGACAAACAGACCCTCTTACTGTTTACAGTAAAGTATAGAGTTTGAGAATGTTTGAGTATCGTAAATGTTGTTTTTTTTTTCTAAAATTTTCGACTGACTGGGTTTACTTTAAGACCATAACCAAAATTGAAATGGTTGCACATACACTCTCAAACTTCATATTCAGTAGTTACTATAATACAGTGACTGTTGACAGTGATTACCATTTAAAAATAGCAAAAAAAAATGTTTAAAAAAAGTTATATGGCTATTCAGACTCATAAACGCTAAAAAGAAATTCATAACAGATTTTAAGCAGTTCAAAAATATTTTTTATAGCAAACTATCGTATGTTTACAGCGTTTTAGTGACTAATTGTAAGTTATTTGTCAGCGGGAATATAAGTTAATTTATGTAAACCAGGTCAATCAGTCACTAAGTATAATACCAGTGTAGCAATTTTCAATCTCGTCCCTGACACGTAGATCATTAGTGCCCAAGACAAAAATCATTTGTATAACAATCTCACAGTCTATTTTGAAGTTGGTTTCTAAAAAATGTCTTTATTTTAACATTTAGCGACATAGAAAAATCGAGACATTTAAATGTTGAAAACTGTGTGACATTTTGTTGTGGTCCCGACATTTTAGTGTACCATTATTTAACGACATGTAACGGTACCACAGATGTCAACTCAAAATGAATATTTATTTTTTTAAATATTTTTCTTGGTTCAATAGAATCATAACTCCAACAGAATAGAGAAAATGGAATCCCTAAAGAAAGCCCAAAACAACATTATGGAAATGTTGCTGCCTCACATGTAAATGCCGTCACTTTACTTACCCTCATGTATCATTTCACTACTTCTTGTCACAGGACAAACTGCCTCTTTATCAGGGTTGGTTTTAAACTCTCTATCCAGTACCGCACGATCGTGTTCACCATTAATCATTGCTTGAAATCCCTCTTTCATTACTTCTTCAGTCACCCCTTCACTGTTTGGAAAAAAGTTAAATATTCTGAATTTGAATGGCTTGCATCAGACAATGACCGATATAATCCGATTTGACATATCTTTTGGTATCGTTCGATACTAATTCTCAAAACCAGCATTGAGTATTATCATATTCGTATAGAACTGAACAATTAAATAAAAAAAAACAACATGAAACAAATAATCATTTAATCATTTTATATATTTGTTTTTATAGATTAGCTTCTTTAGGAAAATAGTTGAATATTTACCTATTAATCGGTTGATGAAATGTCCCTCCTTTAGCTAGGATTTCATAAAGCTTGGCTATGTAATAGTCCGTTTGGTGAATGTCTCTTATACGCATTTCTTCTCTAACAGCAGACCAAGCAAGTGTCCTGCGTTTTAGCTCTTCGTGAATTTCTGCTAATGCTTCGGGTGGACAAGCTTTCGTTTGAGTCTCAAAGAGAAGAAGCTGGACCTCTGCATTGCTTTTTATCTAATGATAATGAAAAATAATCTATTGTTCAAACCTCTTTTAATTTTGATGTCCTGTTATAATTTCCAAACAGTGGCTCATGAAATTTATACCTATCTACATGTATATTTTGCGTTTTGGCAATAATAAGCTTAACGTAATTCAGTGTTTGTGTATGGAAGTCGAAATAATACTTCAGTTACCCATTGGCTTTATATCCGAACCACTTCTTTTGATTCTTTTGCATTTTGGCGATGAGTACTCTTCAAGTAATTCAGTATTTTGTGTATAAAAGTCAAAAATATTACTTTGATTGCATTTTGCTAACTTGAAAACGAATTGTGTCACACCCAACTATTTTCTTCAGGTAATAGGCATATCACATATTCTAAACCATGGTACACTATAAGAATCTTACACCGGCTGCCGTTACAGACCGGAATATCTAGCTCGAGGGTAACTGTTTACAGCGGTAACGAGGCTCTTCTTCCAACAGTTCTTGCCATCGAGCAATCGAACAATTGAAAGAACTCTACCTATAACGGAATCTCAATGGAACAGGCTATTAGTGTTAAAATGACCAATGAAAATTCTGCCTATATTTATTTCTTTACTGTTAATTTAAGTGGAAGTCAATGTGAAATCAGACGGCCTTCGGCCGAAAAATGTCTTTTTCTGACTTGACAATATATAATACAGTTTCGGTTTCGGTTAATATAAAGATTTCGAAGAAAAGGCTGTTTTTGTAATTAAAAGTACTTTGCATTTCTTCCTTTTATTCGGTTCATAGCTCGTACATCCTTGTTTACAATATTATAATATACATTTTGTAAATGTATTCAAAATAGTAGACCAGAATACTTTAAATTATAAAATACTTTACATTATCTTTACAAGTCTGTCGGGCATATTGGGAATTTGTACTTTTCGATTTTTTCCCATTTCAAAAAACAATTTCGGAAAATGATATGCCTGCCCTTATATTAAACTATTTTTTTTATTTAATAATTTATGAAAGTTTTATATTTCTAGCCTAAGTTTTTTTTAATTTTTAGATGATATACAAGAAGGATATAAATTTCATCAAGTACATTGATACAGCTTATGTATATATATGTTGCGTGATCATATTTTCAATGGGCTTATAAAGTTATATTCCAGGAATGAAAAAGGAAACACAATAATTATCTTTTATAGGTGTTTTACGTTGATGTCAGCAATAACAAAATAAAATAGAGAAAAACAGAATCCCTAAAGATCGCACAAAACAACAAAATCGAAAAATTTGCAGGCTTTGTTTTATATAGCCTGTTCATGGACGGTACTAGAAAGTGCAAGCTGTCGTCCAAGCCCCCTAGCACAAATTAGAGAACCTTTCTTTAATTGTTATGAAAACTCTTAATATGTCTTGTTTTGAAAAAAAAACTGGAGGGCATGTAACATAACCCTGAAAAGTCGGCGAATAAATTAAATAGAAAAGAAAACTGTAATTAGTGACCTTAATATTTTAATGACTGATAGTTCATTAGTTTATTTCAGTCTCTTTCATATGCATACATATATACATAAAACATATTAAAATTGATAAAAAAGTACAAATGACCATTCTACAACAGAATTATAAGAGACTATATCATGTATATACTTGAAGTATCATTACTGATAACAGTAAAGCAACATTAAAAGAACATTCTAACACTATCGGAATTTTTTCTATATAAACAAAGAAGGCCCGAAGCGTGCATTTTTCGGCTGTGACTAAAAAAAGGATTGGAGCACCACACTAAATACCGTATTCCGGTATATACCGGACAAGGCGCTTGAATGATAAAATGCTAAAATCTTGTCTTTTTACCCAACGGAATGAACTTTAACAGGTCTAATTCATCTTTTCACACCGAATCAAGTACGATAATCAAGGAAAAAAATGTAAAATTCGGCGAAAAAAACGATATTTGTCTATTTTGCGATCATGATTTCTGCAAGCGTCTGGAGGTACTGCTCCAATCCTGTATTGAGCTAAATCCCATTTTTCTACAATGCACTCGCCGTTCTTGATATCTCCCTGTGTATTTTCATATTGAGGGCACCATTTTGTTTGAAAAATCTGATAAATTAAAAACAATTTTTTGTGGAATTTTGTTGTGAAAACTATCTAGAATGAAAGAAAATGGTCTAACTAAGAAAATGAATCCGAACACCAATATCTTTAATTCAGTCGTTAACGCTGTACAGACGTTTAAAGTGTTGTTTACGTGACGTCACAATGTAGCGCCAAACAGCACGTGCAAAACAATCAAATCTAGTACGCTATTTTAATGTCGCAAACGAGTTAATTTTTACATTTAATTCACTTTCAATAATTTGTATTTCGCTTGAAAAATTATAGAGTGAAATAAAATAAACAAACAAAGTTTTATCAACGTTTTCAAAATTCGTTATTCTCAAAATGTTTCTACACACGGTAGATTTAACGACAGTTTTTATCAACCCACTGGAACAGCCTTTAAAGAACGTTTCTATTGGAAACTCTAAGGCGAAAAAAAATTTAACCACCAAACATAAAGTCCAACTTTATAATAATAATTATATTTTTTCTTGACGTGTTAGAATTGAAATAGATATTAATTCTTCGTGCATTATTGTATAATAATGCACGTTTTCCGTTCAAATGCTTTGTAATTAATCACTCAGGCCTATCGGCCTTCGTGATTATATTACTACGCATTTGAACTATTCTACAACAATGCACTCAGAATCTATTTCCTAATTTTACATCATGATATAATAAACAAATATAATAACATCATAATTGTACAAAACTATTGATTTTTTCATTACAAATAAGAAATAAGATTAGTGTTCTTCTCGTTATCAACAATTTGATCAATTAATTTTAAGAGAACCATAGCGTTTTTAATCAAAATAAATATAGTTATTCATTTATATTCTGTTTATGCCTATGTGTAAACTTCACATCAAATATGATTGTTTATCGTTTATTTTATATCTTCTGGACCATTGCGTTCAATTCTCTGGATATCTTCTTTGAGCGATCTGTCAAGGTCTTGATCTCCTCGAGCCCGAGATATTCTGTTTGCTCCTACAAATATATAATAAAGTTAATAAAAACACTTTTATTAACAGTTTAATGTAATGTTTGTATACCTCACAATCCGTGTTTTGAAATTGAAGGTTTTTACATTACGATATCACATATGGAATAGTACAGTTATTAATTGAAAAGATAATTAAACACTTAACCGATAAAGATATCTATTCAAATTTAGTCATAAAATCATCTATATAATTTCTCTTGAACATCTTAATTATGAAAGATACATCAAATGTCGCAGTATTTTTACCGCCGCTAAATGTCGCAATGTTACAGTTGAATTTCGCACGAGTTAAAACTTCTAACTGTCGCTAAATGTCACATACCCCACGTATAAAGTCGCAAATCTTACTTTCAGATTAAGTAAATGATAGATATATGAATTATTTTGAAGTACTTTTAAATATGGTGTAAATATATAAACTCATTTCGTGGATAATGGGGACCAATTATATATCTGGTAATTGCGTGTTTGCTTGTATTGGAAAAAAAAACTATAGAACTGTTAAGATACAATTATCATGCTGACAATAATGTATGCCAAAGAGCTACGAGAGTGATACACCATACGTATGTCTGTTATCAAAGCAGTCTAAATGTCGCAGGTTTGAGTTGCAAATAAAACAAAAGCAAATGTATTAAATGAAAAACCTACAATATTTGTTTGTGGACAAAATCATATTTAGTCCTGTACTCATCATTTTCTTACAATAACGTTTACTTACAGATTTGTGATATTTAAAATATTTAGATTTCAGAATTAAAATTGATGCTGAACACCTAGTCATAATTGTTTTCTGTTTTTGTTGTTTTGTTTTTTATTCAACGGGGATCTAGACCTGAGGGATTCGGGTCCGCTTTAAAATGAATACTAAAAGAAATGCCCCAGTACAAGGTTCATTGTTAATGCCCTATTCAGAGCCATTTATCACTGTCCGGCTCTACTCCTACATGTAAACTTTATAACATAAACAACATCTCGATTCATTTGTTTTCAAAGAAAGATTTTTTTGGTATTCATAATGAAATGCTAAAATAATCAACTTCCTGAACTATCTTCCTCATTTATCAAAAACTAGAATATTTTAAAACAGGTACATGTATATTACATTGAAGAAGTGGTTGTCATATTCAGCTGAAATGATTTATACACTATTCCTTCTAGGGCAGAGCACTAAATTTACAAATATGATTAAAGACAGATATCTTTTTACCTTTGAAATTTGTAATAGTTGTTATGATTAATTACAGTGATATCCTATTAGTAAGTTCATATTTTTCACTTAAACAGAATGTAGTGTTTGAAATTAGTTTTGCAAAAAATTATAATATTTCACATGATTTATTACACATTTACTTTTGTAAATCGAATAAATGTTATCAGTCTAGTAAATCTATAGCTTTATAAAAGTAAGTTTAAATTTAAACTAAATTGGTTAGTGTTTATTAGTAAACATTTACTACATTAAAGGCCCATTGTGCAATGCTATCATTTTTATTTCTCAAAAACTGTTTTATTTTTGGTATCTTTTTACAATTAAAAAAAACCAAACTCATTTGCCTTACACATATTGTATCTTTGTTATGTTGGCAATTGGTAAAATTATACTGAATAAAGTCAAAATGCTACTTTGTTTTTACAATTTGCTACCTTTACGATACATTACTCCATGTGCTGTGCTACCTCTTCACTTGTTAAATATGAAACATGCTTCTTAACGATTTTTGAAATATTATTAAATTTATGTTTAATGTTTCTAAAAAACCTGAAAAATATGAATTTCTGAGGCATAATGTGCCTCTTAAATTAATCGATTCTTGAACAATTTAATTTTGTAAATGTTTACTAATAAAATAGATAAATACAGAATCCCTAAAGACAGCCCAACACGGCAAAATTGAAAATGTTGCAGGCTCGGTTTGATTGAGCCTGTTCATGGACGGTACTGGAAAGTGCAAGTTACCGTCCACGCCCCCTAGCAACGGCTTAAGCAGAATTCAACATTTAAACACTGAAATGGTGACATTTTGAATTTTAAAACATCCGCAGATGTGTTCATACGGCGGTTTTCATGGAACCTTCAATGTGACACAGTAGTGTCATTCCATAAAAAGCGGCGTATGGTCCCCAAGTAATAAAAAGCGTGTGCCCTAAACGAGAAAACAATGGGCGGAACTAAATAAAATGGAATTTTGAAAGGGGATCAGAGGTTATGAAGCCTGCGTATCACAGATAAGACAGATAATAAACACTAACCTATACTTAGCATCATTCTCATAAATATACCACTTCACTGTTTACGTGGCAGTTGAATGGGAGCAAGTGATGAAGCTCATTAAAGCAAAACATGTTTTGATAAACTCTGTTGGTTTGTGATTTTTTTTTTGGTCATATCTACCTATTATGAACTCAGTGCGGAGAGAAATGTTTTCGAAACATAGAAAGATGTAATTGTTATCAAGGTAATTACTAATGCGCAATGATAAACAAAACAGTGTAATTGATCAAAATAAATAAGGAAAGACGCATTGTATGGGTTTGTAAATAGCAAAAAGTTTGTTTGATCATGACATTTTATTTGAAATAAATATTTGCATGATTTAAAAAAGACTCTCTTAATGTTTACAGTAAAGTATAGAGTTTCAGAATGTTTAAGTGTCGTAAATGTTTTTCTAAAATTTTCGACTGACTGGGTTTTATTTTAAGACCATAACCAAATGGTTGCACATACACTCTCAAACTTCAGCGTGTTTATACATTATTACTATTCTTTGAAATGTAATATGTTTAAGTTAATTCAAATTGCAAACCATGCATTAAATAAGAAAATAATGTTCTGTTTTGTATGGCTTTAATGTTATATCAGTATATCTTTACGAGAACCAGGGTTACGCTTCATCGCGACTTTTATGTGTTAATGTTTTAAATAGCATGCAAATTATAAACTTTAACTTATTATGAGTTTATTTAATATTTATGTGAATGTCAATTACAAATTTATTTAAATTATTATATATTCCATGAGAAAATACTCATGTTGTTAAATTACAAATCATTATTTGAACTTAAAACTGGAAAGCGGAAAGATAGAACGAGATATTTGCCATATTTAGACTGGGTGGCGACAGCTGAATAATTTAGTATGTTTTTCTCTAAACTGTCTAATATTTTGGTAAAATACATCTTAAGTGAAAGTAAAACTAGTTTCGGTTAATGAATAATTCAACCAATATAGAACTCTTTCGGCGAAACAAAACATAAATTTGACTGTATATCCGTGTACCGACTGTTTAGACACAATTCAGTGCATATAACAACGTTATCATCAATTTATGCTGCTCAAAGAATAACATAGTAATAGAAAAAGCATCATTTTTGTCATAATTATAAAACATGTATATGACATAATTTTGGCGGTCCTTTGCAAAATTTTATTTCAATATAAAATAATTCACATTTAATCTAATGTCATCAATGAAAAATATTTGCGCTTCAAATATCCCTGCATGGTCTTAGAACAAGCTAATGACTCTATGCTAATGAACCAGTTTTAGAAATGAAAATTTAGACCCGCCGTTTCTATCTATTTCTAGATCAAATGCTCACAATCAGTACGACATACAAAACCATATGTTAATTTATGTAAACCAGGTCAATCAGTCACTCTGTATTATACCAGAGTAGCAATTTTCAATATCGTCCCTGGCATGTAGATCATTAGTGCCCAAGACAAAATTCAATCTCACAGTCTATTTTGAAGTTGGTTTTTAAAATGCAACATTTAGCGGCACAAAAAAATCGAGACATTTAACTGTTGAAAACTGTGTGACATTTTGTTATGGTACCGACATTTTAGTGTAGCAACATTTAACGCCATATAACTGTACCATAGATGTCAACTAAAAATGAATATTTATATTTTATATATTTTTCTTGGTTCTCTCAATAGAATCATTACTCCAACAGAATAGAGAAAATGGAATCCCTAAAGAAAGCCCAAAACAACATTATGGAAATGCCTCGCATGTAAACTTACCCTCATGTATCATTTCACTACTTCTTGTCACAGGACCAACTGCCACTTTATCAGGGTTGGTTTTAAACTCTCTATCCAGTACTGCACGATCGTGTTCACCATTAATCATTGCTTGAAATCCCTCTTTCATTACTTCTTCAGTCACCCCTTCACTGTTTGTAAAAATGTTAAATATTTTTTAATTTGAATGGTTTTCATCTGTTTATCAGCCAATGACCGATATAACACGTTTTGACATATCTTTTGGTATTGTTTGATACTAATTCTCAAAACCATCATTGAGTAAATATCATATTCGTATAGAACTGAACAATGAACTGTAAAGAAAACAACCTGAAACAAATAATCAATTCATATATTTGTTGTTTTATAGATAAGCTTCATCAGGAAAATAGTTGAATGTTTACCTATTAATCGGTTGATGAAATGTCCCTCCTTTAGCTAGGATTTCATAAAGCTTGGCTATGTAGTAGTCTGTTTGGTGAATGTCTCTTATACCCATTTCTTCTCTAACAGCAGACCAAGCAAGTGTCCTGCGTTTTAGCTCTTCGTGAATCTCTGCTAATGCTTCGGGTGGACAAGCTTTCGTTTGAGTCTCAAAGAGAAGAAGCTGGACCTCTACATTGCTTTTTATCTAATGATAATGAAAAATAATCTATTGTCCAAACCTCTTTTAATTTTGATGTCCTGTTATAATTTCCAAACAGTGGCTCATGAAATTTATACCTATCTACATGTATATTTTGCGTTTTGGCAATAATAAGCTTAACGTAATTCAGTGTTTGTGTATGAAAGTCGAAATAATACTTCAGTTACCCATTGGCTTTATATCCGAACCACTTCTTTTGATTCTTTTGCATTTTGGCGATGAGTACTCTTCAAGTAATTCAGTATTTTGTGTATAAAAGTCAAAAATATTACTTTGATTGCATTTTGCTAACTTGAAAACGAATTGTGTCACACCCAACTATTTTCTTCAGGTAATAGGCATATCACATATTCTAAACCCATGGTACACTATAAGAATCTTACACCGGCTGCCGTTACAGACCGGAATATCTAGCTCGAGGGTAACTGTTTACAGCGGTAACGAGGCTCTGCCGAGTTTCCGCTAAACAGTTACCCGAGAGCTAGATATTCCCGTCTGTACCAACAGCCGGTGTTTGATTCTTTTTCTTGCATATTACATGTCAATTTTTTTCGGAACAGAAATTATGAAAACTGATATTCTCATTACGCACTTATTTATTATAGTAGCGTATGAACATACAACTTCATTCATAACGGGAAAATGACGTCATCCTAAGAACGCGATTCATTCATAAAAGTCGCGCGTCAGTGACGTCATTTAAAGCACGCGACTTGTCTTACATGGGGGTGTAAGACAGAGTTTTCTAGCACCGGTGTAAACGGTAGATAATCCTGTCTGAGATGCCAGAAATGTTTACCCTTTCTACAAAAGGAAATCATTTTCATGTTCATTTCCTCGGCATGACGTATAATAATTTCAGTGTTAATAAATATATTGAAATCAATGTGTAAAGGTACCTTGTCTTTTGACAGTATTATATACATTATGTTGTATATTTATATACCTACGTCATCAAATGTTTTATGTCTCTGATCAGGAATGTAGATTTCAGACTTAGGCATATTATGCTGCATTTTAAACTGTGCAAGCTCCCTTTGTTCATACTCCTCAAGCATTGTTATAACATTGCCAAAAACTCCATACAACATTTGCTTACTTGCTGTAAAGTGCAAAAATAAACAAATAAAATCGTGTTATCATTGTAAATTGACAAATACTGTAAGAATATGTCTTTTCACCCATCTTAGTACCTGGATCGTCAATATTTGACTTAAGTGGGAAAGTTCTTTTGCCATTTCAAATATTATTAGATTTATAAATGTCATTAAACTAAAATTTATTCATAACAATCTTATATCGTTGATATAATCATAGGTATGGGAAAGGTGGGAAATTCTTGCATATCAGACTATAAGAATCTTACACCGGCTGCCGGTACAGACCGGAATATCTAGCTCGAGGGTAACTGTTTACGGCGGTAACGAGGCTCTGCCGAGTTTCCGCTAAACAGTTACCCGAGAGCTAGATATTCCCGTCTGTACCAACAGCCGGTGTTTGATTCTTTTTCTTGCATATTACATGTCAATTTTTTTCGGAACAGAAATTATGAGAACTGATATTCTCATTACGCACTTTTTTCTTATGGTAGCGTATGAACTTACAACTTCATTCATAACGGAAAAATGACGTCATCCTAAGAACGCGATTCATTCATAAAAGGCGCGCGTCAATGACGTCATTTAAAGCACGCGACTTGTCTTACATGGGGGGTGTAAGACAGAGTTTTTTATTACCCTTCCAGATTTTTTCCACCTTTTTGATTGGATATTGATCCGTCGAAAGAAATTGATATTACCGAGCCAGACGGGTAATATACACACCTAAATATACCCGTTTGGTACCCCACGTTGTAAACAACATGCGTGTTGGCGATGCGCGTACGGTTCGATTTTACGCGGTGTAAATTCCGATATACAAGCACTATTTAAATGTCAAATGAAAAATATTTACCAAAAGAAAGTAATGATGAATATTCTCATCAGTATTGAAAACAAAAATGGCCTCGCCAATGCTTGATATTAATAACAAAAAAGTGTCTTCGACAGACTACCCCTTTTCTCTTGTTTACATTCGTTTGGTACGAAAGCAAATACGTCATGAATTTATGTGACGTCGTGTTGTGGTGAAGAGGTACCCTAAAGGGAATCTTATTTCGACGTTACAATTGAAACAGCAATGATTTATTTTAAAATCTTACTCGGCATGGGAAGGGTAATAAAATTGTTATTTTGGTTTTGGAGTGATATATGTGGATATATTACCTGGCAAGATTTTATATCACCCGAGCCGTTACAAAATAACATATACTAGCACCGGTGTAAACGGTAGATAATCCTGTCTGAGATGCAAGAAAGGATTGTCTACCGTTTTCACCGGTGCTAGAAAACTCTATATTACACCCCCATGTAAGACAAGTCGCGTGTTTTAAAATGACGTCATTGACGCGAGCCTTTTATGAATAAATTGCGTTCTAAGACTGACGTCACTTAACCGTTATGAATGAAGTTGTAAGATCATACGCTACTATAAGAAAAAAGTGCGTTATAAGAATATCCGGTTTTGTAATTTCTATTCTGAAAATAATTGATATGCAATATGCAAGAAAAAGAATCAAACACCGGCTGTCAGTGCAGACGGGAATATCTAGCTCTCGGGTAAATGTTTAGCGGAAACTCGGCAGAGCCTCGTTACCGCCGTAAACAGTTACCCTCGAGCTAGATATTCCGGTCTGTACCAGCAGCCAGTGTAAGATTCTTATACTTTTTATCGGATAGTCTTAGAGTTTTATACATATATAGTTTCATGGGATTATTTCCTTGATACGCGAAATACAGATTTAAAGGTGTGTACAGGCAACGAAAACTGTATACCTGTATACTAGAAATTTGTTTTAAGCTTGCACTATCTAAGAACATAGAAATAGAAATACTTTAACCGAAAGCATGGTGGGATTAGGGGGGGGGTCTCCCAGCTTAGTTTTCAGCATTCTGTTGTTCAATTTGAAAATTATGCTTACTTCTACGGCAGATAAGTTACATTCAAGGTTAGCAAGGCCATATTGTTTCTGATTTCCATGAAGCTGATTTCATTGCTTGAGATTGTACAAAATTTCAGAAATTGATGAGGAGTAGTATGTTAATTTTCATGCTTTACCTAAACTTAATCCAAGATTTAAAAACCAAGATTTAAAAAATAATTTAATAAATGCTCGATGGAATTCGTGAAAATATATATTGCGACCAAAGATAAAGTGAAACATATAAACCAATAGTACGGATAAGGTTTGTTAGACTTTAAGCCATATTACAGTGGGAATATCAAATATTGCTTACCTTCAACGGATCTCTGCAACTGTTGCTGTTTTTGGGCGTGTGCGCCTGCGTGATAATGTTGAGACGCACCATGCCATCTTTCATCATCATACATACTGCCTTTGTGTCGATCCATTGATCCATCTGTATCCATCTGTTCAAAGTTGTTTCTTTCTTTGCTCCGACGTGTTGGCGTCTTTTTGGAGCCGCTTTTCTTGCTCATTACTTTAAGATGTTATATAACTCCAGAATCAATTAATGTTATTAAATAAAATTGACACTGATTAATAATAATTCTATTTGCCTTCAAATGAAGTATCAAATATGCGTAACTATAAATATGATTGAGCACCATTCTAATTTGACTCTTATCAATTATTATCAATAAAAAATTCTGGCAATGAAATAACAAGCATAGACAAATGAATGAAAACGTCAAGATATTCGAATAAATATCTAAAAATATGATGATGTCCATTTATATCGATGAATTATTATGCACAGTTTTTAAGGTTAAATACCAAGATACTTACTTCTGTTCAAACTTTCTACAATAAAATAATTTGGATATTTGTTATACAGAAATATTGCTAAATATAACGAAATGTTACTCACTTCTACTTGTTTATATTCCGGCTCAATTTTCGTAAATATAAAGAGTAGGGACTACTTTTATTAGATTTGTAAAACGTTAACAGTTCCATAACACTCGGTGTAGTTTTGATGAGCGATTTTTACTTACGTCGATTTATCTTTTAAGTATATATTGATATCTTAAATAGGAATAAAATAATAATTCCACACTAGAGTAAATTTGTAAATGTCATCAGTGCTCAGTTAAAGCAATTTACAATGTACGTAATAAGGTTTAAACACGAAATGACTATTTTTCTACAAAAGGAAGTAATATTTGTAGGTGACTACTCGCCGTGTTTCCACCTGTTGTAAAAAATAATGTATGTAATATTGTCGGAGAACTTGTCACTTCAAAGTTTGATAGCGGATAAACTAATGATTGAAGGAATGCACGTTTGAGAATGGTTAAGTGGATAAAGCTAGAAAATTTTCAGTGTCCATCATGTCCGAATAAAAGGTAAGTAAACCGAGGTTTGTTTTAAAAATATTTTTCTAATTAATATTTTTATATAAAGATCTTTTCATTGAATGAATTATCTCAAATAAATGATCGTTACTCTAGTCATTTTAATTTTTAATGGTGTAAAAAATCTTATTGAGCACAACAGGGACTAGATAAACTTTATTAAAGTGTTTAATTTTCATATGTGCTATGTTTTAATATATCTTTTCACAAATCTCATTTTTGTCGAAATTGTTTTTTTTAAAAAGTAACATAATACATGACTTTCTGACATTCATTACTTATTTGTTTATATTTTTTCTTTACAATGAAATGTTTAAACAAACAACTTAAAATGTCTTAAACACAAGCTTTACTCTGCTAAAATAATTGTGAGCATTATATATTGATGTATTTCTAGTGGATCTAATTGGGTTTGCACGCAAGACAATGACCCGGTTTGGTTAAATGAATTAGGAATAATAGAATGTACGAAAGGGACTCATAAATCTAACATTTATATGATAATAAAATCGAAGACGGCATTTTTAAGATGTCTTACTTATTAACTTATATTAAGGTTATATTTTGTCAAAGTGTTACGTACTGCAAATAAATTCATTAATTCCTTTTAACCCACTTTTAGTCTTTGAGGATTTCTAACTGCCTTCTAAACAGCGTTTAACTAACCGTTTATTGCACCCATAGGAAAAGTAGGTCAACGAATAAACAATTGCTCCTCCCGGTTTAAATGGTTTATTTCTTCTTATTCGCGTCATTACTTTCTTTTTACTTTCTATGTCATAGATGTAGATTGATATTGTGATCTGTTGATGAATTTAAACTCAAAGACATTTTGCGTTAAATCAAATAGATGACTAACGCCATGCAACCATGCATTTCGTCAGCAAATTTTTTGTGTATTACATATGATGTAGTTTCCGACACATATTATCGATATCAAAGTCATTTAAGACACGACACTTAAAATTAAATACTACAACATGTTGTATCTCGATTTCTTAAACGAAAATTAAAAAAGTAACTTTTCTTTAAGGTAAAGTAATCAATTGGCGATGGAATTGTGGAAGTAGCTACCATAACGGAGAGTTTTTACCAGCAGACCGTGAAGGTTTCACTTTTGCCCTCTCACAAGCAGTCCAATTGATGGGGAAAGCGGGGTCAGAATGGGTAGCTTCTCTTATCATCAATTTAGGATTACAATATGGAAAATAGTATGTTTGTTTAACTTCCTATACAATCAAAAAATGTGGAGAAAAAAAAGATCACCAAACAAAACAGACTTTTAGAAAACATATTATACATATATGATTACATGTAAAACACACATATACATACCAAAGATAGGAAATTGGGAATGTATTATTGTTATTGAAATGAGTAGGATGAACACAAAATAATAAATTACTGTATAGCCTCTGTATAGAAACACAACACTCTCTGGCAGACAACGATTCTGGTTGCTACTGAGTGGTGTTGCTCTACATAGGTAAACTTATTTTTAAGTCTTTCTTTTGGCACAAATGATATTGCTGTAAAGTCGTCTACAAAGATTGCATGTACTGTAAATACTGAACAAGCAAGGAAAGATAATTATGAAATACATGCATCTCTTACAGTTGCATTTGAATAAACATCAAATGTAAAACTGCAATGATTTTAAATAATATCTAATTATCTCATGGTACTTTATTTTCAGAAACAAATGGCACAACTGATTGTCATAAGTGTGCTACGGCAAGATATTTGATAGGCCTTCATTCTGACGGATGATCGTGATCTTCAATTTTGACTATGTTGATAAATAAAACACCAGTTGATCATGAACAGTCTGCAAGCAGTTTTAATTTCCATTTGAACCAGTCATCATACTTCATCAACTCTGTTTTGTATGTTTTGTTTTAAATTCGTATATGTATAAAATACTTATAGTTTTCAAATTTTTACGTCACAGGATGAATTTTGTTTGTCACGAGAATCTGGTATAAATATATGTAGTCGCATGTTGTGTTAGAGACATTTTTTGTTAGAGATCATTTATATTTGTTTCTTTCTTTTGGTGAATAAAGTTTAGTTATATTCTTGTTTGCACGTTTTCAATAGTTATCATTATTTTCTGGTCATTGTTGTGTATTATCATGCAAGACAAGGTTGTTTCATCACCTACCTACCTACTTACCTACCTACCTATCTAGCTACCCTGTAAATATAAAGTGTAAAACCCCTCGCGAAGGCGAAGATAGTCTGTGCGTCAAGCTACCAGAAAAGTTAAGAGTAACTTGAAAAATAAAAGAGGTACATGTATATACAATATCATACACATTTAAATTAAACAGGGTTTATCAAACGTAAAACCAGTCTAGCAATCTGTTATGATGAGAAGGGTTTTATATGCCATGACCTAAAGTGGATTTGAGTTACCTTTTAATCACGGTGCAAAAAACAAGGGTTTGGCTTGCCCGTTTGGTTTGAACTGTTTATGTGCTTGTTTATAAAAGATCATGTGATATATCCACGCTCGTGTATTTGGCCAATGTTACCGCCTCTAAAGTAGTTCCATGAAAAGAATAAATAATTGATATATGATGCATACTTTTTGTGACGAGGAATACTTCGGATGGGTTAAATGTCCAAATCCAACTTTTCTAAGCTATGTAAGTACTTTCTGCAGGGTTTCAGATTGCTGACCTGATATTTTGGTTTGGCATATAGCAGTATCAACAGCAAATAGACGGAATTTTGACTGGACGTCCTGTATGAACAGTGATGTCATTTATGTATGCAAGAAAGAGAAGAGGTCCGAGCACCGACCCCTTTGGGACTCCAGAAATAACATAATCATGGTTTCAAACGAGGATCCGTCTAATACTACAGAATAGAGCCTGCCATAAAAGATTTTTTTTACCCATTTATTAAGTGTCTGACATCTCATACCATTGTTATGCATTTTTGAAAAAAGTTTTTCATGACTCACATTATCAAAAGCTTTACTAAGTGTAAGTCTAAGAAGATAAGGTCTACTGAGATTTTAGAATAATTCTCACGTACACTATTACACCGTTTAGCAAAAATAAAAAGTGCATTGACGCTAATACAACAACTTAACGACATGTCTTAGCTGAAGGTATACGGATAAAGATTTTAACTAAAAGACGATTGCTGCGGTGTCTTTTTTTTTCTTGTTGCCATTTGGTTTTACGTCGCACAACACCAGTCATTTGACTACGTTCTAGCGAAGACCTCAGATGCCCCTCCTTGCATTATTTCAGTCAAGAATGGGCACCCGAGTAGAACCACCGACGCTCCCTAAGCTAGCTGGATAGCTTTCTCACATGACAGAATCCAAAGTACCTAGCGGGATTGGGGCCCACAACAGTAAGGGGCAAGCGGTTTGAAATCAGCGACCTAAACCAATCGGCCACGGACACCCAATGTAGAGCCGTCACATATTTAGCGAAACCCCCCCCCCCCTAAACTTCGTTTGTGGTGGTAAAACAACAAAACACATGTATATAGCAAAAAATCCTTTATTCATTTTCTAAATAGTTATATCCTTTGTCTTGGCAACATATAAATTGAAAAAATGAGAATGTATAACCATAAAGTACACAAAGTTAAAGATAACAAAAAGAGTGCTAATGCTTGTCTATAAGTAATAACCTACTAATCGACGGGCTCCCTCACGGTCTGCGATGGTCTTTGGAGACCGTCGAAGACCGTCTATTGTAGGAGACCGTCTATAACTACCCACCCTGTTGACTAAATTTGTACAATGACAATGATCCAGCAAGCATACATGTCATAATATCTTGAACTGACACAAGCTGAAATGGCTAATGATTTGTCACTTAAAATTACCATTTAAGCACAAATTATAGTCAATTCATTTAATTCACAAGAAAATCTCTCTCAAATATTTCATTCTTTGTAAAAATTACCTGTATTAAAAATCATGTTTGCACTGAACACCCTTTTATCATTAATTTGGGTGAAAACTTCATAAGCTTTCAGTGGTCAAGGTCATGGTGACCTTGCTATAATCTACTTGTCAAGATTGGCCATATTATCTTTCATTAAGTCTCAGGACTTTTGGCCAAAGTATTAACAAATAATTAACATCCCTAGTTTAAAGACAGACAAGCTTGACCTTTAATCCACTGACATAACAATAGGGACCACTTAGTAGTCGTGAAAAACATCCACACAAAATTTAGGACTGTAGGCAAAAGCGTTCTCTAGTTGTTAGGCAGACAAGCTTTTAGTGGTCAAGGCCACTGTCACTTGATTTGACCTGTTGTCCTAACAATTAATAGGATCTTCTAGCCCTGAACACTTAAACTTAGAAGTTTGGACCAAAGCATTCTCTTGTAAGTTATAGAACCAGTTTCAAGTGATTAAAAAAGCACAGCAACCTTGACTTTTGACCATAAAATCAGTAGGAGTCATCTTCTGGCCATGAGAAATATCCCTTCCAAGTTACATAAACGAAAACTTATACCTTCTCACGTTAATATCAAACAAGGAAGAGGTGACCTACATACATTTAATTGAATTGGAGTTAAAAACGTGATTTTCCATAATTTTTTTTAAGTAATTTGACCGAGTGACACAGTTTTTACCCTAGATGACCCATTTTTGATTTTCTTATAAAAACCGTGATCAATAAGCCTCATAAAGTGTAGTATTTAGAGTTGAAAAGAGTAACCTTTGACTTAAACTGATGACCTACTTTTTGACCCCAGGTGAATATATACATTAATGAAAAGCCTATTTGTTATCATTATGGCATGAATTAAATAGATATAAAAAAACAATTATACAACTAACATGAGCATGTAAATATAAAGTATATAAGAAATAATAAAACATAATAAATTCTTAACAAACCACCACCAGATCTCTTGTTCCCGGAAGTTTAATAAAATATAAATTTTTAACATCAAGGTAAAAAAAACAATAACAATTAACAAATCCAATTTAAAAAAAAAATATATAATATTATATTATAACATGCTTCTAACTATTCAATATAAGATAGGGTAGTCCAGTGCATCAATACAAATAAAAACGTCATATCACATCAAGAAAATCAAATGACATCATGAAAATTACTTAACTTCTCCAGTCAATGCGGTTCAACAAATTTTCATCAATCCTCTTTCTTTTACCATGTTAGAATAGAAACACATGCCACTTTTGCTTGTGTTGTAGTACAATATTAAGAGACTTCCAACTGAGTAAACAAATTTTCCACATAAATCTTTAGAAATTGAAACATATGAAAAGTTGAAACAAGATGGGCCTGGATTGCTCACCTGAGATAAATTGCTAGAAAAGGTCACAACTCTTGTTAAAAGGTCTCATTGGGTGCTATATTTTTTATCCTGCTGGATCATATTTTACTATATGTCTATACTAACCAGGTAACCACTGGGTCATGTCTATACTAACCAGGTAACCACTGTTTTAGGAGACCATGCACAATATTTTGTAAAAGGCCCTCAATGCAATGCTACATGACCGAATTTCTAAACTCTGGGCACAAGAATACTGTAAGTGTTTACAAGTCTTTATATACTACTGAGCACCTGTGCAGGGTAGATTTTGAACCCTTGTAAATGATTTATATAATATTTGTAGTGGACCACAAGGTGATCATATAAGCCAAATATCTTTACTCTGACCATTGCAGATTCGGAGAAGATAATTTTTCAGACATTTTTTACTGTATAAGACTTTACTGAGTGACCCAAAGATTGGGCCACTTTTGACCAAGCAGGGCATGATTAATAACTTACAAATATAACTTTAATTTCATGAAATGTCAACAAGGCAATGCTACATGCTAAAAATTTAAGCTCTAGGCATTGAAGTATCACACAAGAATGCTTTACAATATAAGTCTATATCAAGTGACACTGATTTGACGGCCAATTTGACCCCAGGAGCATGACTCATACCACTTTTGTAGAGGACAAAAAGGTGATGTTACATGACAAATACCTAAGCAATGTTGTTTAGGAAAAGAGGATTTGATTTTTAAATAATAGATCTATTAACTTCTGAGGCGAGGACTTGATTTTAAAATAATATTAACTAATTTTGTACAGGGCCACCCAGGGTCATTCATGTTAGGTTTTGGTCAAAATATTTAAATTAGCTTAAATTGAGATGTTGTTAAAAGAAAATATAGACAACAATGAATGAGAGACACGTTGCCATCACAAAATCACACCTCTTAACACTTTACGCTCAAATGAGCTAAAATGAATATTCTCAATGCATTATAAGTAATAAAATTATTTTGGCATAGTTGGACACATCACAAATATGTTTTTTATGGATAAACGGTGCCTTAGACCAGCACTTTATCTATTTTGAGTCTGTTTGTACACTTTCTAAAGTATCTCGTATGCTAACATGATTCCAAAGGTACACTGCTTTGATTTATCTATAAAATGTTTTCTTATAAGCACATACTTTAATTACAGTTTGTAACATAAGGGTTTTACTGCAGTTTGATTAGTTTAAAACCTGAACCATTTGAGCATTTTTTATTGAAAACTATGCAAGGATCATTCCTGTAGAGATAAATCAAAATAATAATGTTAATGTTCTAAAACAAATCAAGATGAACAAAATAAGTTCTATAACAAATCAAGTTGGATTAAATATGTTCTATAACACATCATTTTAAATGAAATATGTTCTGTAAAAAATAAAGTTGAATGTAATAGGTTCTACAACAAATCAAGTTGAAAGAGTTATGTTCTATAACATTCTAAATTACTCCTCAATTGTGAATTAGCACCTTTAACAAAATATATAGAATTATACTAAATAATCTAACATTATGTTAAAAAAATACATGCATAAAATATTTCCAAAAGTAAAATTAACACCCAATATCTGAAAAACTGTTTTTAATGTATTAAAATATTAATATTTCTATAATTATTGTTGTTGTTTTTTTTAATCAATATAAATATCATAAAGAATTTGAGATTCACATACAATAACAACTTGAACAAATAGCTATTTCATGAAAACACATATTTTTAAATACACTACTAATGTACTATACTAATTACTCAGTCACTGGTGAGCAATATAAGTTAACCCTTAACCTACTAAAGTTGTGAAAGGGATTTGCCAATCTTTTAATTGATAGAACAGTGCATTGAAAAAAATATGGTATTTCAAAATACTATATCAAAATACAAACATAAACCTATAAAGAGTTATAGAGCCTGGTCAATCTGCACTAAAGTGTAAGCAACAGGTTAAGGGTTAATTCCAACAGGTTTTAAAAGTAAAACAAAAACTTGGACATAATATCATTGTACAAAAAGTAAGAAAAGAATACATATTAAATAGTAACACAAAAACCGAAATGTGCCTAAATATCACTCAACTGAGAAAAATGGAAAATAACAAGCTTCTTAAGGTGGGTCTTTTTTAACCTGTTTGACATACAAAATCTCAGTTCAGTGTTTTGTTTAAACGAAAGAGGATGTAATGTACCTAAATAAGTCCATGTTCCAAATGTATAAATTACTATACTTTTATGCGGCCAATTAGAAAATGTTGCATAACCGATTATTAAGCACTAAGCATTTTAATTTCAGAGCAGGATAACTCTTTTTTTAAGTTATTCTGATCTCATTCAATCTAACAAAAGTAACCACCAGGTTGAGGCCAATTTTGATATAGCTGAAGGACATGATTTATACAACTTTTGTACAGGACCACTACCAAAATCTACACACCAAGTTTCTAAGCCAAAAGCCTTCTTGTTTGTGACTAGAATTTTGAAAAGTATGTCTAAACCTTGTTTTGTTCCGATGACTTTTTACATAATTATCTGTTAGTTTAAACTTATTTATTCTAAATTGATTGCAAAACATGTTCTTGTAACTTATATCAACAACAAGTCAAGTCCACTTCCTGAAACTAACCAGTAATGGTACCATAATTATGTGGAAATATGGTCATGACCTAAGTTGGAATTGAACCCAAGATCCCTGGATTGAGAGGCTGACACCTTAACCACCAGGTCACCGCATCCCTTCTTACTTGTTGAGGACCACCTATGGATCAACTTTGTCAAAATTATAGTAAAAGTCTACCAAATGATTTTGGCCAAAACAAAAAAAAAAGACATCAGGCAATCAAAAAAAATCTCAACTAAATACTTTGTACTCAGGTGAGGTGAGCAAATTTACAGTATCTTATAACAAATAATAAAATATGCAACAAAATACGTAAATAAAAACAATAACAAAGATAATAGCAACAGTTACTGTTAAAATAAAAATGGGACATACATTTTAAGTTGTTTTTATATAACTGTAATAATCATAAAATATAATAAATGTGGAGTATTTATATATATCAATAAGCTACAAATGTATTTAACCCTTAATCTGTTGGGACAGAAAGTGATAAGCCTTTGCCTCCAGTATAGAGTCAGGCCAGCCTGTACTTCTGTGCAATCTCATCAGGCTCTACACAGATAACTGTCTAACTTTAAAATTTTCATCATTATATCCCCATGGACAGTAGGTCCAATAATGAAAGTTGAAGAAATTCAGCAGGATAAGGGTTAAGCATGCGATTATAACTGAGATACAAAGCTGGTTACTACCATGATATGTTTATATGAAAGACATTTGAAACATAAATCTAGGGTATTATAATATATAAGTTATATTTCATACATACATTACATGTATATCAAATGATTCTATGAAAATGAAGTAATAGCAAACTGATGGTATGCTTGATAGCATCTCTGGAATGAGTCTATTTGTTAAAAAGCACCACTGCCTAACAAAAGCCACACTAAACTTTTTTCTAATTTCTAAAGTCAATCAGGCATAAGAGGAAGATTATGATTGTATAAAAATCTACTACTTCAAACAAATTTTGCAGTAGATTCTGACTGTAGCAATAGCTCAAAACCTTTCTTTGGAAAGGTCAAACTAAAAGTTTTTTTTGAGTCACAAAATGACATAATCATATATACATGATAAAAATACTAATGATATAGTGGTCCCATAATTTTAAAAATATTGAACTCAAGGCAATGATATTTGATTAAACATAATATACAATAAAATTATTTGAATATTTCTATACATGAAAAGATAAGGAATAACAAGCAATTATCATAGTATTGCAAGCAAATTCCATAAGTCCCCTACCGGTTAGAACCCCAGCAACATTCTGATGGGCCATTGGCCAATCAATTTTACCAGTGAATGAATGACATGAATGAACTTAAATCTCTTGAGTTCTAAGTTTATCTATATCACAGTAATGTGTTATGTTTCCCTGTCTTGTAAGGTAATTTTATGTTTATACAACCTTGTCATATTATTACGATGTGGGATTTTAAAGTAAATCCTATAAGGAATGAAGAAGTTAGGAGTAAAAAATACCGATTTCTCGAAAAAAATTCAAGGGGGACATAATTCTGGAAATAGTCTTGCTATAGTATTTAACCTTCTCAAAAATATTGAGTGATAATAAGAAACATATATATGAAGTTTGAAGTAGATACATTTGGAAATAAAGAAGTTATTAAAAAAGACAACATTTTTTCATAAAAATTCTAAGTTCAAGGGAGGTAATACTGATAATTTTTGTGCTAGAGTTGTAAACCTAATCACATATGATGTGGTTGATGACCAGAAACTTATATTTAAAGTTTGAAGTAAACACCTTAAGAAATAAAGAACTTATAGTGAAAAAGCTGACAAATTTAAATCAGAAATCTTGAAATTCAGGCTATTTGTTGCCATAGCAACCAGAATTTTCAACATAGGAAGAAAAGAAAAAGATGTGCATTATCTCCAGACTGCCATCTACCCATATTTCAAGTTTCATAAATAGAGAATAATAGGTTGGTGCCGTGGATGGAGAAAGTTTATCTGGCGAGGCGGAGGAATTTATTGGATGAGCCGAAGGCGAACCCAATAAACTCCGGAGCAGAGCCAGATAAACTTTCTCCATCCACGGCATTAATCTATTATTCTATTTATCCTGTCACCGTTTTTTTAAAGAATTTTATTAGGCAAACTACCTTTAATCACACTATCGGAAATGTTTCTATATAAACAAAGAAGGCCCGAAGCGTGCATTATTCTACAACAATGCACACGCCGTTCTTATTATCTCCCTGTGTATTTTCACATTGAGGGCGCCATTTTGTTTGAAAAATGTGATAAATAAAAACAATTTTTTGTCGAATTTTGTTGTGAAAACTATCTAGAATGAAAGAAAATGGTCTAACTAAGAAAATGAATTCGAACACCAATATCTTTTATTCAGTCGTTAACGCTGTACAGACGTTTAAAGTATTGTTTATGTGACGTCACAGTGTAGCGCCAAACAGCTCCTGCAAAACAATCAAATCAAGTATGCTATTTTAATGTCGCAAACGAGTTAAGTTTTACATTTATTTCACTTTTAATATTTTTTATTTCCCTTGAAAAATTATGGAGTAAAATAAAATAAACAAACAAAGTTTTATCAACGTTTCCAAAATTCATTATTCTACACACAGAAGATTTAACGACAGCTTTTATATTTTTTCTTGAAAAGAAGTCCGGCAAACATGCATACCACTTGATCAAGTGCTGTAGATCAGTAAAAATATACGGCACCTTGTTATCGGGCCGAAATTGATACAAGTGACAGGACAAAAATATTTTCAGTACTTTTTGAGTTATCACTGGATCCAGTTTATGTGTTAAATTTGCCATATTTTCAGACTATTTGTTGCCATAGCAACCAGAATTTTTAACATAGGAAGAAAAGAAAAAGATGTGCATTATCTCCAGACTGCCATCTACCCATATTTCAAGTTTCATAAAAATATTTTCAGTACTTTTTGAGTTATTACTGGATCCAGTTTATGTGTTAAATTTGCCATATTTTCAGACTATTTGTTGCCATAGCAACCAATATTTTCAACATAGGAAGAAAAGAAAAAGACGTGCATTATCTCCCTACTGCTATCTATCCATATATCAAGTTTCATAAAAATATTTTCAGTACTTTTTGCGTTATCGTGGGATCCAGTTTTGTGGACGGACGGACTGAGGGACTGACAGACAGACAGACGGACGGAGGGTAAACCTAAAGTCCCCTCCGGTTAAACCGGTAGGGGACTAACAAAACCATGTCATCATTAACAACCAATATTTAGTCTAGAGTAAACAAATTGTTTGAATTACTTACAATCAGAATCATGTTCTAAAATGTAAAAAGTTATGTAATATAAAAGATGTAGATCTATGTCTCTGGTCATACATATCATATACAATGTCATCAAACTGAACACATCTTTTTCAAATAAAAATCGAGCATAATAAATAACTTTTGTTCTAAATGCACAATGAACAGTATATAAATAGGTTTGTGGGCAACAGTAAATAAATACATGTATATCATCCAGAGGAAATAAATGTTACCGGAGAGTAATCCAAGGATAAAAGTATTTGTATGAGGGATGATATATTTGCTGTTTTCCAATTAAATGCTTCATTGGGACACTGTTTTTATAGGCTTTTATTTTTAAGACTTTTACTGTAAAAGAATACCAGTACTTCATGTAACAGTATAAATTTTTTAGTCATATGGTACACTTATATTAACAGTAAGACAAACTCTCAGTTGCGTTAGGGAAATTAACATTACAAAAATAGTGAGGGGTTATAATATCAGATATCTGTATGATAAGCCTGAGAAAAACAAAATATGTTAATCCATCTAATATCTAACACACTGACTAGTTAAATTATTGTATAATATTGTACATGAAAGCTTGACTTGGAATGTTACATGGACTGGTAATGCTAAAATTAATACTGACATGACTGAGCATGTTAGATATTGCTTAAGTTATGACTGGTATATAACAGTAAATGCAGTTATGACTGGTATATAACAGTAAATGCAGCTATGACTGGTATATAACAGTAAATGCAGCTATGACTGGTATATAACAGTAAATGCAGCTATGACAATGTGGCCATACCACGTGACTTTTCGGGTACGGAACACGCCGATTTTTCTCCCGATTCAGGTATGTTTTTTATTCATAACTTATTTATTACTCAACCGATTTTGATCAGATAAGGCGCAGAGTACCCGTAATTATATCAGTTATCCACGGTATATCAAAATTCTGAAAACCCCTGAATGGTTTTTGAGAACATTCGAGTACAGTTTTCTTTTCATAGCCTGGGCCGAGGGGCACGGTACACACTCATTTGGCATAACAGGCGATTTCTAGCAAGTCATATGTTTTTTGACACTATTTCATAGAAAAATACATGTTAAATCTGATATATTTACTATGTCCAACGTATCGAGTGAATGCAGTCATGTTTTAGCATATTTTCATAAAGTGATGTTGAAATGATACGGAACACACTGTTATTTCAAAAGATACGGTACACACACAATTTCTGTCTTTGAAACAATTCAAAAATAAAAAATATATAAAAATTAATTTAAATTATAATGTGACTGATTTTTTTCATAGTTATACATTTTATTAATTTAAACGAGAACCCTGGGACCTGTTTTGCAAAGTATCATTATGCCTACAATTTGATGTAAACAGGATTATTCAAAACATAAAAGAACATTTTGAGAGTGCGTTGCGCAAAATTCGATTTTATATGTTGAGCAACTATAAAATGTTAAAATTTTATGCAGGGATACGGAAGACATTCAAAATTTTGTTTTGTTTTGATTTTCATTTGAAACAATTATGTATATTCTTTTGGATTATAAAACGAATTATGAAATGCATGGACATCTGTTATGTGCGATTATTATTTCATTTAATTTGTTTGTTCGAATATATAATGACTGTCTAAACGTAGTATGAATATATAAACAACAAGAAGTTAGGAGTAAGTTGGAAATATATGTTCCTTGCAAAATGTTGTTTAAATAATCGAATTTGGAGGAAAAAACGCTGGTTTTGATGTAAGTGGATTTTTTTAAATCACGGAAAGTTAAAAGTTTTTTTCGGCCACATGATATTTGGTATGAATCATCTGCCAGGGTCCCAAACTAACTGCATGTATCTAAATTATCAAATTATCTACATATGGACAAATATATTTCGCAGTTTTACGTGCAATTAAAATTAAAATTTGATAATTTGAAGAACCCATATGGGAACAAGGCCAGGCCTGTTATATAACGTAACGTAGTTTATACAAGGTAACCTTGTTGCATATACATGTAAGGATATACATGTTAGGAAATTTGGTAAAATTATCTTGGACTTTCATTTCAAGATGCATTTAACACTTGAGTTCATGGATATGTGTGCTTGCGTGTTTGTGTTAAAAATAAAATGATATTTTAATAATACCCATTTTGTCAATCAAATGCTATGGATTTTGGAGGCTGCGTTCTGTTTTATATACTACATGAAGTAGGTACGAGACCACAAGTGACTTCGATGTTTCGATTTTTTATGTGAGAAAGTTTTCTTACTACCGTACAGAATGTCGGTCGTTTTACTCAGGTGCCCGTTCGTTCCTTTATTTATACCCAAAGGGGCACTTGTAAAACTCGAAAGTCGCCACATGATAATATCAGTTTTATGAGCCGTGAAACCAAACCAATAATTACCTAATTACATGAATCAAAAGTTATTTTTAAAGCTTCATGCCTTTAAACATTAAAAATTTAAGCAATGGCGACTACATTTTTATTTGTTTGGGTCGTCAGACCAAACAAATAATGGTAGCGAAATTTCAGGCTCTGATATGCTTATTTGCAAAATAAGAAAGTAGTCCGAACCCCTGGAAGCGGTTACTTACCTTTATATGTACTCTAACGCTGAAAAAAATAAGGGGGGCGTCACTGTGTTAAGATTGTAAAATGACGGGCGCATTAATTTTCAAGCCTTCTCGGGAGAAGAAAAAGTAGTTCCCGATTGGTCAAAGATTTCAAATATTGTGTAATTCTTTAAAGATATACATGTAATATTAAGCTCCATGATTATTTACATCAGTGTCAAACGAAATTAATAATGGTTACAAACCCTAATTTAGAATGATATGGTTTTTCTTCAGGCTGTTATCTTATAACTTCCCCGTGGTCAAGGGGTTACACGCTCGTTTAGGAAGAGAGATGTCCTGAGTTCAAATCCAAGTTAAGGCAACTCATGTTTTTTTTTGTTTTTTGTTTTTTTTTAATTGTTTAAGCCAAATAAACAATGAATTACATATCAGTGTTGCAATAAGCCTTATAGCCAATTTTTACTACAGTTATGACACTATAAACAACATGGTGGCACTATACAAAAACAAATTGGTTTACAATCTCACAGCCTTCACCTTTCTGACATTCTGAGACTCAAAACAAATTCAGCGCCTTCTGTGATTTGATTTAATTAAAAATGACCATGATATTGCAAAAATTGTACCTAATGACTTGCTTATTATTAACAAAATATAAATATATATAACTTGTTATCAAGTAATGATACTTTTCAGCGATTTAGGTCATGACCTTGTTTTATTTTTTCAGGATGAAGCAAAAAGACATATCTTACTTCACTTAAACTAAAAGAAATAAAAAACAACAATAAACAACAATAAACACAGCATTATATAACAACATTTTATTTCTATATAGCGCAACTACCTGATTCTGTGAAGATCGAAGTGTTTAACATACCCTAGGTGATTTTTAAATAGGACAATTACATGGAGGTTGTAAATGTTAAGCGTGATCTCTTGAAATATAGTGCACAAATACATAAAACATTAAAAGTAAGCATTATGATACATTGCAAAACAGGTCCCTGGGTTCTCTTTTAGATTAATAAAATGTATAACTATGAAAAAAATCACTCACATTATAATTGAAATTAAATTTTAATATATTTTATTTTAGAATTATTACAAAGACAGAAATTGTGTGTGTGCCGTATCTTTTGAAATAACAGTGTGTTCCGTACCATTTCAACATAACTTTATGAAAATATGCTAAAACATCACTGCATTCACTCGATACATTGGACATAGTAAATATATTAGATTTAACATGTATTTTTCTATGAAATAGTGTCAAAAAACATATGATTTGTTAGAAATTGCTTGTTATGACAAATGAGTGTGTACCGTTCCCCTCGGCCCAGGCTATGAAAAGAAAACTGTACTCGAATGTTCGAAAAAACCATTCAGGGGTTTTCAGAATTTTGATATACCATAGATAGCTAATATAATTACGGGTACTCTGCGCCTTATCTGATCAAAATCGGTTGAGTAATAAATAAGTTATGAATAAAAAACATACCTGAATCGGATGAAAAATCGGCGTGTTCCGTACCCGAAAAGTCACGTGGTATGGCCACATTGTATGACTGGTATATATAACAGTAAATGCAGTTATGACTGGTATATATAACAGTAAATGCAGCTATGACTGGTATATATAACAGTAAATGCAGCTATGACTGGTATATATAACAGTAAATGCAGCTAGGACTGGTATATATAACAGTAAATGCAGTTATGACTGGTATATATAACAGTAAATGCAGTTATGACTGGTATATAACAGTAAATGCAGCTATGACTGGTATATATAACAGTAAATGCAGTTATGACTGGTATATATAACAGTAAATGCAGCTATGACTGGTATATATAACAGTAAATGCAGTTATGACTGGTATATAGTGATGTTCCGATTGTCGCAAGTCGCTGATAATCAGTTACTGTTATGTAAAGCGACAATAATCGATTCACAAAAAATTGTTCTGCGACGTCGTCAAAAATGTTTAAAGTATCAAAACGAATTAATTCTGACGGTAATTTTCTTTTAGGAACACCTCGCCGATCGCAAAAAAATTATCTCAGAGACAATTTGGAGTTGAATAGGATCACAATAGAAATATAATGTGATGTGAATGTTATTATTTGACATCCATTGGAAAATTAAATCTATTTCGTGAAATAATAACTAAATGATAGGGTTAAAACTGTGTTGAAAAGTGCTAAATGAAGTTCATGTTACTGAATATAATCAAGTGCCTTGGGAAAAAATGCTTCTTCCCCATTTATTTTTAACGCAACTTTAATCGGAAAGTTATCGATTATGTCCCATCCGATTGAACCGATGATCGATTGGGACAAATTTCATCCGATTTCCATCACTACTGGTATATATAACAGTAAATGCAGTTATGACTGGTATATAACAGTAAATGCAGTTATGACCGGTATATAACAGTTAATGCAGCTATAACCGGTATATAACAGTAAATGCAGTTATGACTGGTATATAACAGTAAATGCAGCTATGACCGGTATATAACAGTTAATGCAGTTATAACTGGTATATAACAGTAAATGCAGTTATGACCGGTATATAACAGTTAATGCAGCTATAACCGGTATATAACAGTAAATGCAGTTATGACTGGTATATAACAGTAAATGCAGTTATGACTGGTATATAACAGTTAATGCAGTTATAACTAGTATATAACAGTAAATGCAGTTATAGACGGTATATAACAGTTAATGCAGCTATAACCGGTTATATAAACAGTAAATGCAGTTATGACTGGTATATAACAGTAAATGCAGTTATGACTGGTATATAACAGTTAATGCAGTTATAACTGGTATATAACAGTAAATGCAGTTATGACCGGTATATAACAGTTAATGCAGCTATAACCGGTATATAACAGTAAATGCAGTTATGACTGGTATATAACAGTAAATGCAGCTATGACTGGTATATAACAGTTAATGCAGTTATAACAAGTATGTTTAACCTTGGTTTAAGGCATTCACAACTAGAACACATGTAGCTTTATAATTGCACTAAAGCAGTTGTGACTGGTAAGTGTAAACTTGTTTAATCAAGACATGGTATCTTCGATGTGATCATTACTGGTATTCATCATCACTGTATCATTTGTCAAATAATCTGTATCATCAAATGTCCGATATGGTCCAGTCTGACGTAAACATGGCAGGCACTGTAAAATATACATAAAAATATTTTATATGAGTATAACTTACTATATTTACATTAAGGATTATAATAGCATGCTGGTTAAAATGGATATTGTGTCTATAATTTGTAATAATTACTTTACATTTCTAGCTTTAAGTTAATGTAGTAGTGATATTTAATATATTATCAAATAAAAGATGACAAATAACTTTTTCCATAATAACCCTCTGCAGATAAAACTATATAAGGTGATAGGGTCTCCAGTCTAAATTTCTCAATTTAAAACAGACATGTCATATATACAATAAAATTACTTCACGAAAGAGTATTAGTTATACACAATAGAAATCATTCTGACAACCAATTAAACAATGAATTTTTAGAAAAACAATAAAACAAAACAATAAATAAATAATTAAATAAATGAGCACCTTTAACCAGAATTCTATTATATAACACATAGGTTTTTAAGTAACAGTAAAAATATCATCCCAAGGAAAATACTGGTACCCAAAACATTAGGAGGGATGATATTAAATCTGCTGTTACTCTTAAACGTATGTGTTATTTATTTTATTGCCCCAAACAAATACTTCATATAAGATTTTATTTTTTACCAATGTAACAGTACAAAATTTTTAGTCTTATGGTACACTCGAATTAACAGTCAGAATAAAACTTTCATTGGCCTTATAATGGAAAATCAACATTACAGAAATAAAGAGTGGTTATAAAACCTGATATCAAACATTACTGAACTTTACTCACAGTAATTTGTGGAAATTTTTTATATTTAAGGCTTTGATAAATACACATTTTATATATCACATGGATTGACAACCAAATTAACAGCCTAATATTGGACACAAAAAATGTAGAATTACAAACCAATAGGACATGGTGTTGGACACAAGACCAGAAGAATTAAAATAAAAATATAAAAGAAATAGAAAAGAAATTAAAATTAAAAATTAAATAAAATCTAATTTGGAGAAGGTCTTTAGATTCATGTGAATCATATAAAATGGACAAATAAAGACCAACATATTAACAAATTACTGTGACTGAAAATTCTTTTGAATCAACTAAACATGTAAAGAAAAATGTCATATGTATGCCAAATACAAGGGCTGTCCCAGTAAGTCATTGACAACAGTGTTGAAATACATAATACTCAATAAGCTTCTAACATTTTTTTTACCAGTTAATACACAATTGCTGAGTGTGAGTGACCATGCAAAAGAATACCCAGCATGATATCATCAAATAGTTTTTAACTTTTAATAAGATGATCATAGGACTGGTGTTATTCAACACTAAAAGCAGATATAGATAACCCTCTGCTGGGCTGTGTCAGTGTCAAAAGTCACAATTTTTATTGTGCTCATATGGGCACAGTATGAAGTAAAACATGCACTGTAAACATATTTGTTTTGTGATTTCTTTGAAATTTTGCCATATAACATCAGACATTCATAAAATGTCAGCGTCATAACATTGGGCAGATTTTGTATTTTATTGACAACTTATTCGGTTTTGAAGATACTGTAAAATAATGATTTTTGGCATGGGCTGCATCGCACACTTCAGGTCTTTATAATTACTTTATCATCTGCTGTATGTACCATTTCTTGAAATAGTGTTTCTTATTTTACTACAAATTAATGGAGATACACTTCAATCTTGTGCAAGATTATCATAGGTTTCGGCTTAAAATTTTATATTTAACAGCCATTGTCCACGACTATGTGGGACAGCCCTCATATCAAAAACAAAATCAAATATACAACATGCACAAAGAATTTGTTACTCTGATACTATACTGTAATATACTTCTGGTTATGAATGTATAAAGTGAACTTTGGTAAAACTGGAATTAAATTTTCTGTTATTTCTTTTCATTTAAATTTCATTTAAATCAAGCCCCTAACCAGTATTTTTTTTTTCAGATTACAGTAACCAGAAGTATTATAAGTTTGTGTATCATACAATATCCAAACCACAAGATAAGAACCTTATATCTATGAGGAAGATGCTGTTAGTGGGAAATATTCTCCTAGATATGGTATAAAAGGTGTCTTCCAGATACACTGTAAACAAAAAATTAATTTCATTTGTCTTTATAATATTATATCTACTGGTATGATAATGGCCATTTCAAATGGCAACTTCTCAGTTGTACAGATACGCATTTAGCAGTGAAAATATTCTCTCTTTTTCTTTCTTTCCCCCCCGCCATTTCCAAATAATTTTTTGCAATTTGCGGTATTGGCAGAAACCCTGTTGATAAGAATCCCTTCCAAAAGCCTGTACATATACTTCACTGTTTCAAAGATAAATATTTTATATGGAATTCATTCCTTTTATATATTTAAATTGATCATGTATCCTGTTCATCAACCAAATATGTGAAAACAACATTACTACTTCCCCTCCCCTCATTGCCGTCATAAATAGTAAAAGCAAGCCTGTTTAATCCATTGCATTTTACACCTTCAAATAATAAAAGCTCACCTTTGAAAAAACAAGTACCATAAAATATCATGCTCGAAGTTAATGATCAACATACTAGAATATAAATGTAGCAAAAGAATATTTTATTTTTGCATACTATTTTATGCTATAAAAACAATAGTTATCACAGCACATCCTTCCCTTAATAAAAAAAAAATAACCCTCGTCTTGAATGCAAACAAAAAAAATGTATTGATACAAGAGTGTTTTTAAAACATTTTATTGCTCAAATAAGTTCCTCTGTCATAACTGATTAGTTATTATTGCTTTATCTATCATTTTTTTGTGAAATGTTTAGACCTTTCATTATTCCAGATTTAAAACCTCAAGAAGTTCAAGACATTTCTTCCATATTCTACAAATCATTATCATAGCATTATTTTCTTACTATGAGTGTATAAAATAATTTTTATATATAGGAGATCAATAAATAATGACCAACATTTTAAGGAATCTGAGACAGTTTTTATTGCAAGAGAACATAAATGATTTTTTTTCACAATGTGCAAGAGTGAAACAAAGAACTTGACAGATGGGTTATAAATGGCTATCAGTATAATAGGCCTGAGATAATTACATTATTGAGAATTTATCTCTGAGCACCAACGCACTTATAACATGTCCTTGATACTCTGATAGATTTTTTTAATGCTTTATATTATCCAAACACTACATGTATTAGGACCATGAGATCATGAGGCAACTTTCAAGTTTTGCTGCAGGAAGATCACATAAGGTATTATTTCTATATGCTACCTAAATAGCTTCTAAATTTAAAATACTACAACATATCCTTTCCCAACACATTTTAAGGAGTAAGTGGCTAGTGATCCAATTGAAACATCAGCAAGAAAAGACTTAGGTTGCAGCATTTCATTTAAATATTAAAACAAGGACAAGTTGATAAACACAACACCTCCTCCCCAGATTCTTGTCAGGAACAATTTTTCAAAAAATTCAGTTATGAACAGAATAATTGCCCAAAAAATTGTAAATACAGTTATATAATTTGACATTAAAAGAGTCATGACGTTTTGTTAATCTGAAAAAATATAAGTTGGCATGTCATTGCTATTTGACGAAATATTCCTTGCCTTTTTAGATTAACCTTGTACGGACAGACAGACAATTGATTCAATTACTATATGCCCCGGGACATAAAAACACGATAAAATGTATTGCTTTAAGTAATAATATTCATCATTCAAAGTATCAAACTAGGTTGTACGCATTCAATATAATTAATATATACTGGTATGTAACAAAACAAAACTATCTATGTCATTCAATAAACAACTAAATGTCCGGTAATTAGTAACGACAGATTAGTCAACCATAACCACCAGCAGCCAATAGCATGTATATGGAACTAGGAGATGAATGTATCAATGTGGCCTTCATGTGGAATATGTGGTCATTTTATAGGTTTAGCAAGCAGCGTTAATAATGCCTTGATATGAAGACAGAAACTGCTATCATTATTTCATTTCTTCATCAATGGTGCATGCTAGGAGTTAAACCATTCCCTACTTATTATAGATGCTACTGATTTTAGTCCTGCTGAATTTCTTAAAATGGACTTGTAAACCTTCCATTTTTGAAACTGTTCATTATCAATATGAAAATAGTTGATCAGCCTCAGGTCAAACTGCACAAATGTGAACACTGACCTGGCTCTATACTGGTGACAAATGTGAACACTGGCCTGGCTCTATACTGGTGACAAATGTGAACACTGACCTGGCTCTATACTGGTGACAAATGTGAACACTGACCTGGCTCTATACTGGTGACAAATGTGAACACTGACCTGGCTCTATACAGGTGACAAATGTGAACACTGACCTGGCTCTATACTGGTGACAAATGTGAACACTGACCTGGCTCTATACTAGTGACAAATGTGAAACTGACCTGGCTCTATACTGGTGACAAATGTGAACACTGACCTGGCTCTATACTGGTGACAAATGTGAACACTGACCTGGCTCTATACTGGTGACAAATGTGAACACTGACCTGGCTCTATACTGGTGACAAATGTGAACACTGACCTGGCTCTATACTGGTGACAAATGTGAACACTGACCTGGCTCTATACTGGTGACAAATGTGAACACTGACCTGGCTCTATACTGGTGACAAATGTGAACACTGACCGCGGCTCTATACTGTGACAAATGTGAACACTGACTGGCTCTATACTGGTGACAAATGTGAACACTGACCTGGCTCTATACTGGTGACAAATGTGAACAATAACCTGGCTCTATACTGGTGACAAATGTGAACACTGACCTGGCTCTATACTGGTGACAAATGTGAACAATAACCTGGCTCTATACTGGTGACAAATGTGAACAATAACCTGGCTCTATACTTGTGATAAATGTGAACACTGACCTGGCTCTATACTGGTGACAACAGCTAGTTTCCAGTTCCAGCAGGTTAAAGGGTTAAGTATTTGTCTATTTGAAGTTGAAGTTCAATCAGAAAATCTGTCTAATATCTTTACAGTTCTTTTATTGTAAGTGTGAAAAGTATGCAAACTCGAACACTTTTTTTTCAAATTACAAACTTAACATGTAACTGGATCTGACAAAATATCAAAGAAATCTATTTTATTTGTATTTGGTTGGGAACAGTTTTTCACCATAAAGAGAGGATGAAGAAATAAAATATTATCAACAATTTTCTCCAATACATTTAGGCATAAAATGCTGCTTACAAAGATTTAAAATGTCATATACCACTGTGAGGACCACACTGTGCATGGTACTATACAAATAATATATGGCTAGATTTAGGAACCTTTATTTAGTGGAGGTTTCAGTAAGTGGCCATGTTTCTCCAAGTGCTGGTAATAATGGCTTCAACCAACAACACTGTAATGTGACAAGTGGTTAACTTTATATATCTCTACACAATGCAATAAACTAAGATAAGGTACAAATTTAATTCACAATTAATAGTATTTATCACATAAATCGTGGTGCCAGAGTGTAATAAAGCCATTTAATAAAAATTAGTTACACTTAAGTGTAATAACACTTTGACGTGACATCATTTGAATTATATATAAACATTGCGTTAAAGCAATAATGTTAGTGTTACACTATAATAAGGCACGTCAAAAACCGGTCTTATGTATATTATGTGATAAATAGAATATTATATTTGTGTAGATTCAATTCTAAATTTATTGAACTCGTTGAATAAAACAGTATTATGCTGGCCAGAGGCTGGCATGATATGATTTTATTAAAATCATTCAATAAATTTAGTATTGAACCTACACTCATTCAATATCCTCTATATATACAATGAAATAAATTGATAAAGCATCAAATTTATTCACAATTAACATAATAGATAGTTAAAGTGGATTGGTTTACAATGGGCACTTTTTCCAAAAGAAATTTCAAATATTGACAAATTTTATGAAAATTTTATTATCTGGAATTTCTTATAAAATATTACTTGAAGAAAAAAATATTGATAAAGTTCTTAGTGATTTAGTATAAACATGAACATTTACATGATGAATAATAGGACTGTGTTCTTACACATTTTAATATTAAATCTGCTACATATAAATATGTTATATCGAGTTATGTTTCTCATACTTGACAACAACATTCATATATACTTGTTTCATGGTTAATTGTTATGTCTGACATTTAATGCTAACAACCTAATTTATTATTGTAATAAAGATCTTTCATGATAGACCAATTCACTTTAAGTACAAAAGTAATTCGCAAATTAATTGTGTGTATGCAACATAAGAAATTACATTATGAACTACGTAAACAACATGATATATTGATAAGGTATAACAGAAATTATCTATTAACTGTATGTATACAATACAAGTAATTGATAAAGTAAAAAAATAAAATTCACAATCAACTGTATATATTTATATATAATACAATAAATTAATTTAGAAGAAAAGTAAGCCACGATCAACAATCTATATACAATACAAGTAATTGATAAAGTATAAAAGCAATTCACAATTAATTGTATGTATACAACACAATAAATTGAATAAGTGATTACCATAACTACTTTCAGTAAAAACAATCCTGTATTCATTGATTAATAACAATTAATTAATAAGTTACTCGATAATGCAAAATTAACTATGATTAATTGATTAATTTTATGCATATAACATAAATATAACTCAATTAATGCGTTTGCATGCATGAAAAAATGCCTCCCGACAATTACTGATTATCCTTTGTCAGTAATAATATTCAAATAAACTAGAACTCCGCGAGTCGGATGTGTCGCCTTGTGAACAATGTAGTTTAGGAGAAATGGGCCGGACAAAAATGAAGTATGAAAAATAACAAAGGGCAATAACTAAAAAAATAATAAGTGCAGAGCAGCAGTTTCTGTGCACTGCACTTCTTATCAATAAGATCTATCATTCTATGATGTTTCAAGTCCATAGCTTTCATACTTGAGGAGAAATGACCAGGACAAAAATAAAGTAAGAAAATCAACAAAGGGCAATAACTCAAAAAATAAGAAATGCAGAGTATCAATTCTTATGCACTGCACTTTTTCTTATTGAGATCTATCATCCTATGAAGTTTCAAGTCCATAACTTTTATACTTTCGGAGAAATGGCCTGGACAAAAATTAAGTATGAAAATTAACAAAGGACCATAACTCAAAAAATAAGAAATGCAGAGTACCGGTTCTTGTGCACTGCACTTCTTCTTAATGAGATCTATCATCCTATGAAGTTTCAAGTCCATAGCTGTTATACTTAAGGAGAAATGGCCCGGACAAAATTAAAGTACGAAAATAAACAAAGGGCAATAACTCAAAAAATAAGAAATGCAGAGTACCTGTTCTTGTTCACTGCACTTCTTCTTAATGAGACCTATCATCCTATGAAGTTTCAAGTCCATGGCTTTTATACATTAGGAGAAATGGCCTGGACAAAAATAAAGTATGAAAATTAACAAAGGGCAATAACTCAAAAATTAGGAAGTGCAGAGTACCGGTTCTTATGCACTGCACTTCTTCTTAATGAGATCTATCATCCTATGAAGTTTCAAGTCCATAGCTTTTTTAGTTGAAGAGAAATGGCCCGGACAAAATTAAAGTGTGAAAATTAACAAAGGGCAATAACTCAAAAAATAAGAACTGCAGAGTACCGGTCCTTGTGCACTGCACTTCGGGTTATTGAAAGAAGCATGCATACCAAGTTTGAAGTCAATCAGACTTATAGTGACTGAGTTATGCTCCGGACAAGCTTTAGGGGACGCCGCCGACGACGCCGACAACGACGCCGATGCCGACACAGACGCCGCCGACGCCGCCGACAAAAGTAACCCCTATATGTCACCTTTTCAAGGCGACACAAAAAGTACATTTAATGGCATTAATTCATTCATAAGCAGTACAACTTCCACAAGATTCAAACCTACAGTGGTGATGGTCATTAGATTTTGAAGTTAGTGACCCAACTCTTATCCGCTAGCATTTTCTACATTATTAGAGCAAAACAGAAATTGTATTTGTTACTCAATCTACTCAGTATCTAATGTTATCTCTTACAACGTAATAAAATTCTGAATTTAATATGTTTAAACTTATGATCTGTTCTGCTATGCTCTTTGCTGTATCTTTTACATTTGCACTGGCAATTCTAGTGAAAATTTCAAGAAATGGATATCAAACATTATTATACTATAATAATACACTGAAACACTTTGAAAAAAGTATCAGTAAAACTGTAAAAGTCAGCCTGCATGACGTAACTAAAATGTTGTAGACTGAGATAGGGTCTGTTCATGGATGACAATAGCAAATACAAGATACCATCCATGCCTCCAAGCGCTGCAGGCATAAGTAGAACTTGAATTTAAAAATGGTGACCAGCCTGCATTTTCAAAGTGTTTGAGTGCAATAACCAAGTAAACAAACTGAATTTGACACATTTGAAAGCTTTAACTATTAGTTGTGTGCCTTTGCTTTAGTAATCTTATCTTTTAACAACCTATACGCTATAAACCTTAAGTATTTTAGACATATGGTATAATAAAGATACTTACGGGTATTTTCTCTAAACTGTTACAACCCATAACAATTAAACAATACCATGCCTGCAAATAAATCAGAAAGATCATTGCAAATAGTTTATTGCCAGTTGTCTTTTTTTAATCCTCTTTTTTTATAAACTGATATGAATAACCCTTCTTTGTGCATTTTATCAATAAACAAGAGTTGCCTGTAAGACAATGCACTTGAATATTCTCATTGCTTGACAGTAAGAAAAGGGGCATAACTCTGTAGCTCAGAATTATGGATGTAATCATGTAAGATAATCGCAGAAAAAAAGTGTGTGAAGTTTCAACCCATTTTCGTCAATAGTTTTAGAAATACTAACTTGGTTAAAAAACTTAAGTGTGATGCAAATGCAGACATTCAAGTAAGTAAACTCTAAGCTCTCCCTGTTCTTTGAAAAGGCAAGCTAAAACATGAGTATATAATCAATATTTACAGTGTGACCTTGAAGTTTATGAAAAACAGTATATATTTTATCATATTCAGTCATTTAAAAGGAATGGTGAATGTAAAAATTCAAACACACGCCATAATGTCTTGAACATTCTGACTGGTCAAAGAAATAAAACATTTTCTCCTAATTGTCCTAAAATATTTTCATTTCAACAAAGGTGAAAATGTACTAATATTTAACACAAACACTATTTACTATTTTGGATGATGTTATGCAGGGATGACGGTACAAGCATCAAAGGTAATTTACACATTTTACATTAACATTTGATTGCTTATTGGTGAACAGCTTTTTTCCATTAGCAACAATGATTGATCATTTCTATTGTAACCAATGGACCTAAAGACAACTAGTAAAGGAAAAGAAAAGTACCTGAAAGCAATTTAACAAGAGGGCCATGATGGCCCTGAGGTAGCTCACCTGTATATAGCCCCCCCCCCATCCCCCCCCGGGCCAATTTTTACCCAAGGGCTTTTATTTGTTTATTTGAACAGACTTGGTAGACACCCGTAAGAAGATGTTTCATGCTAAACATCTAAGTTCTAGCTCATTGGGTTTTTTAAAAGAAGATTTTTTTAAGTTTTTACTATATGCATATAGGGAAAATCTATGACCCCCTGGGGGGGCCAATTTTCATTTGAACAAACTTTGTAGATATTTACTTAAAGATGTTTCATGCTTAATATCTAAACTCTAGCTATTTGGGTTTTTTCAAAGAAGATTTTTAAGTTTTTGCTATACACATACATGTATAAGGAAAATCAATGACCCCCTGGGGCGGGGCCAGTTTTGACCCCAGGGCTTTTATTTGCACATACTTGGTAGACACCCATTAGTGCATGTTTTATGCTAAATATCTAAGCTCTAGCTCTTTGGGTTCTTTAAAAGAAGATTTTTTAAGTTTTTACTATATGCATATAGGGAAAATCAATGACCCCCTGGGGCAGGGCCAATTTTGACCCCAGGGCTTTTATTTGAACAAACTTGGTAGACATTCACTAGAAGATGTTTCATGCCAAATATCTAAGCTCTAGCTCTTACAGTTCTTTAAAAGAAGATTTTTTAAGTTTTTAATTTATGCATATAGGGAAAATCAATGACCCCCCGGGGCGGGGCCAATTTTGACCCCAGGGCTTTTATTTGAACAAACTTGGTAGACACTCACTAGAAGATGTTTCATGCCAAATATCTTAGCTCTAGCTCTTTGGGTTCTTTAAAAGAAGATTTTTTAAGTTTTTACTATATGCATATAGGGAAAATCTATGACCCCCTGGGGCAGGGCCAATTTTGACCTCAGGGCTTTTATTTGAACAAACTTGGTAGACACTCATTAGAAGATGTTTCATGCTAAATATCTTAGCTCTAGCTCTTTGGGTTCTTTAAAAGAAGATTTTTTAAGTTTTTACTATATGCATATAGGGAAAATCAATGACCCCCTGGGGCGGGGCCAATTTTGACCCCAGGGCTTTTATTTGAACAAACTTGGTAGACATGCACTAGAAGATGTTTCATGCCAAATATCTAAGCTCTAGCTCTTACAGTTCTTTAAAAGAAGATTTTTTAAGTTTTTACTATATGCATATAGGGAAAATCAATGACCCCCCGGGGCGGGGCCAATTTTGACCCCAGGGCTTTTATTTGAACAAACTTGGTAGACACTCACTAGAAGATGTTTCATGACAAATATCTTAGCTCTAGCTCTTTGGGTTCTTTAAAAGAAGATTTTTTAAGTTTTTACTATATGCATATAGGGAAAATCAATGACCCCCTGGGGCGGGGCTAATTTTGACCCCAGGGCTTTTATTTGAACAAACTTGGTAGACACTCATTAGAAGATGATTCATGCCAAATATCTAAGCTCTAGCTCTTAGGGTTGTTTAAAAGAAGATATTTAAAGATTTTTCTTTCGGTTGCCATGGCAACCAGAGTTCTGCATGGAATTAAATTCTTTGAGCAATTTTTAAAGGTGACCACCAAAGGAACATTCATGTGAAGTTTGGATGAAATTGGCTCAGTGGTTTATGAGGAGATGTCATTTAAAGCAAAAGTTTACGGACGGACGGACGGACGCCAGACGAAAAGCGATCACAAAAGTTCACCCTGTCACTTTGTGACAGGTGAGCTAAAAATTCAGGCCTGTACTTAGTTTTGAATTTAATATCACTCATGATTGAGATAAGACTGCTGATGTTAAACTCTGAGATAATGGATTTCACCTTTCCTTTTTACCACACCCATGCCTCTTCACATGATACCAGTACTGGTAATTCCAGGAAAAGAACTTTCCATTGTCAGGCTAAGATAGAACACAACAATCTCTGTACAGCAATACCCTTTTGAGGCACACACTTCAGTTGTATCTAAGGGGTGTGGCTCTGGTGAGGTTATTGTGGAGTTTTACTTTTGAAGGAAAAAAAAACTATCTTGATTTAAATGGTTAACTGTTCTACAGGTGACCACTTTGCAGGATGTACTGTGTGTTTACAGTTCCAAAAATGGAAGCTGGACAAGTTTATTAAAGAAATTCAGCAGGACTGGGGTTAAGATATTTATACTTACCAGATAAATCAAGAACAGTAAATATGAATAAACCAGTACTTATACTTACCAGATAGATCACAAAGAGTAGATATGCAAAGACCAGTACTGAGATGCCCAGATATATAGCCCAGTGTGAAGGTAGACCTTGAATGAACACTACCACAAAGAACATATTAATACCTATCACCACCACAGTGAGAAGGCAAGCTATAGTCTTCATTACACTGAAATAAATAAATCAAAATTCAACTGTCATTTTCTGCACACTTTTATATTATAACTGTATTCTTACATTTTTTAAAAAAAATATTAGTAATATTGTCTTTGGTATGTTCAGTATTTAAATCAAACAGTTGCCATTAATGCTCCACATGTTAAATATCTTAAACAGATACTTATCAAGATAAATGGCCTTTGATGTACTATTTTTAAACAAAATATTGTAGATTGTAAATGAACTTACACAAATATAACATTCTATTATATCATATACCTAAAATAAGATAAGAACTGTTAATAAAAAAAGATCACTTTTTTATTGATAAGCTCAAGGTGTAATGCTAACATTAAGCAAATATTTATGCATGCTTCAAATTAATGTAACATAAAAACATATGCAAGGCTATGCAATACCATTTTTAGAGTTGAAAAAGTGGCATGGGCATGTGATACTTTAGCCATTCACAGTGTTCAAATGTCATATCTGTCTCTCACAATATCTTACCATTGTATTTATGGATTGCATGGAATTTAAAAAGAAAATGACCAATCTAAAATATTTGAAAATATAACTGTATACTCATATAGCTTTGAAATTAGCAAAATATATTTCTAAATATTGACACCTTTCACTTTTACACTCATTAAATTCACTTGGATGGGCATAATGTCATTTTAATTTCAAAAATGGACTGTTTCAAATTTTAGATAGGGCAAATATAAAAGGTTTTAAATTTTTTGTCTTACATTCCATTAACAAAGGATCCCATGAGATTTTTGGCACTGGTAAAGGTGAGCACCGGAATTAAGGCAAAAGGAAGCTGTAAGCTCATGATCACATTAAGCAGGTCGTTCATGTACGTCAGATCCTCAATACCCTCAAATACTGCCAGCAGGATTGTGGGTAATATTGCAATTGACCGTGTCAACAACACTCGTTGCCATCTCTTCCATTTTAAGTCTAGAAAACCCTGTATAAACATATCCAAACATTCATTTCATTCAAGTACAATATTACAGAAAAAAACCATAGGATTCAAAATCAGAAAAAAAAAACTTACATTACACTATGCTAAACATTGTTTATTTGAATAAATGCTCAGATAAAGCCATTATAAGTACATGTGTTTGATTAAGTGGTCTCTGTCACTGGGTGGTTAAGGTCACTGACTTCAAGTAAATTTATAATCCCTGCTTTCCCACTGCTGTGGGTATTGGGTTATCTTTCCAGGAAATTGATGACAAAGTAACAGCTGAAATAATGTTGCAAAAGGTTCCTAAGGTCGATGAAGGAAATTTTCCATATGACCATTTACAGTGTTAAAGTGACTAAAAATTATAACTGAAAATGAAAACAAGAAGCTTCATTGTGAAGAAAGTGAAAAGTTATCTTAATTGTTTCTTCATCTGCATGAACTGTGTGACATTTTGGAGGAAATTCAGTAAATATATTTATGACCCACATAAACCTAAAATTTGGCTAAAAAAACAACAATCTTTGATCATGACTTGATAAGAAGATCTTTTATTCAAGATGCTGCAGTTGTTGCCAAAGATATATTCAAATTACACTAACAAGAAGTAAAGGTATATAAATGATTAACTATGGTTGAATATGATGTTTTCTGCCATACCATTATCTTAGTGCAGTAACATGATTAACATTATTGAAATTTAGTATGTGTTAACCTGTTACTGCAGTAAGGTGATGAATTACAATAACATAATAGTTTACAGGATAAGATAAGAAGCATGTCTATAATACCTCCATGACAAATTGTCCAGTGTATGTCCCAGTCATGGTTGAACTTTGACCAGCAGCAAGAATACCTACAGCCCAGATATACATAGCTGCTACACCAAACTCGCAACCAAGAAAAACACCCTGGAAAAACATACAGTACACTATATATTTGAGCCTACACGTATATAAATCTAATATGGATTGTTAGTTACAAAGATTTTCCTTAAATGTAAAATATTCCAGAGCCATTGATATCAAGTCACTGAGCTAGGAAAGGGTCAACATTGAGTCTAAAACAATAGCCAACTAGGACAAAATCCCTCTAAAAAAATCCAACTGGAAAATAGTCCACTATTGCATTGATTACATAATGGTAGATTCTTTTACTATCTCTTGACTCCAAATTTCAGTGGAAGTATCACTTTGTTAAGCAAACCTTCCCAACCAAATTCCAAGGTGGAATCTATAAACTTCCTATCACACCGACATTTGTAACATTTTAAAACACACACAAATATATGGTAAAATCTTTGGACTGATTAAAGATCAATTTATGATCAAATCTACAGACTCATTCAAGGTCAAATCTATGGACTAATTCAAGATCAAATTTATGGCAAAATCTCTGGACTAATTCAAAATCAAATTTATGGTGGCAAATCTTTTGACAAATGCCAGGTCAAATTTTTTGGTCAAATCTGTGGTTCAAAAAAAAAAAATAACCTGTCTCTTACTGAGACAAACAAGCAAATTCTAGTTACAGTTTTTAACATAAGACAAGTAAAAATCCAATATCATTTATATCATACTTAAAAGTCCTGTATTATATATAAATGTAACATAAAGGGAAATCAATCTAATTTCACTAAAGTAATTAAAAACCTTTTGCTGAATAGCTTATAATTAAAATTATTTCTTGGGGTGTTCATAGTCTAGTGGTTAAGGCCGTTGACTTCAAACCGCTTTCTGCTCTGTAATACGGTAATACGGCTGTGGGTTCAAATCCCACCAGGGAATAAAGTTTTTTTTTTATTTGAGGAAACTATCCATTAGCTTATGAAACATCAGTGGTTCCACTCAGGTGCTTGTGTGTGTCTAAAATAATGCCCAGAGGGGCAATTAAGATAGACCTTAAGGTCTTCATCTACCAGTAAAGCTGGAAATGTCACCATACAAGCTATACTGTGTTGGCGTGACTTAAAACCTGACCAAAAAAAAAAAGATTTCTCTGCAAGGTCAAGAAACCAGTGATGTATAAAGTATAATGCATATACTTACACCTTTAAAAATGTCTACTTCTACCTCTGATGTATTTGTCTGAAAAATAAACAATAATTTATCAAACATTGGCAAGAAGAAAAACCATGACTTTCAATATGATATAAACTTTAACAAAGTAATTCAACTTTTTAATAACTCTAAAAACAAAAAGACTACAGGGTTTATTGTTACCCTTTGTATTTTTTCTCAAAACTTGACAACTTGAAATTTGGACTTGCCATTTGCAACCTTTAATTTAAGTTGATATTAGAAATTACACAATTTATATTCAACAGCCAAAAATAGGGTAACAATAACAACAGAAGATTCAAACTGCATTTATGTGTTGGGTAGGCAAGCTAAGCCAAATTCCATCTCCCTAGCTCGAGAGAGAGAGAAAATCAAATTTTTAATCAAGGGATTGATGGTTCAATCCTCAGGTGAGGCGAAATTTCTCAAATTTGATCTCAGACATTAAGTCTGACATGGAAATTGTCTCTAATGTGGGATTAATACTTAGTCACTTGCTGAGAAATTGGTATTAACTGTAAAGCCTGGGTTAGGTGGACTGACAAGATATGGCTAAAAATGCATTAAGATTGGCATGAAAACCAGTCAAACAACCTTACCACTAAGATCAATGGACCTTTCCGGTTTTTCATGCGAAACATTTAGCCACACCTTTTCCATTCATTGCTAGGTCAACTGCTCACAAACAGTATCACAAACATAACCATGTGTTCTCTTGTGCAAAGCAGATCAACCAGTGAATATATATTATCTCAGTGTAGCAATTGGATAACAAGTTAGCCAATTTACATAAAACTGTAAACACTGGAAAGGTCCATTAGATAATTATAAAGATTGGGAAAAATCAAATGAACTCACATTAAAAATTTCTGCATGAGGATTATTGCTACTTTTACAATTTTCATACTGAAAATAGAAACAACACATGGTTAGCATTTGGTTATTATCATAAAAAAGAACCTAAGATACATACATGTAGAACCTTGAGGAAATTATTTGTAATATTACTTGGTTTGTTATGCTTTTAACAAAAATATAACCTGTATTTTAGTGTTGTATGACAATAAAATGCATTATGGATATACAAGAAAAAAAAACCCATCATTTTTAACCCAATCCTTGTCATATTTTCTTATTCATTGCAAAGAGTTATTAAGACTGGTTAGTTGTCTAGAAAATCTAGTTATGGTAAGTGGACCTACAGCCAGGTTATTGCCAAAAATGTGCAGAAATTAGTAGAAATTAGTAGAAATTAGTAGAAATTTGTAGAAATTAGGGTGAAAACCAGTCAAACAAGCTCTACCATCATTTTTAACCCAATCCTCATTCTTTTTCTGATTCATTGCAAATCTGCAGTGTTATTAAGACAAAAATACAAACATGAAAAAATATGTATCAAGTATTTTCTTACAATCACAGTAGAATTCTTTCCATAAAATCCTTCAGCAAAGACAGCCACGACAAAAACATTGATAAGGAAAGATACAAACAAGGCTATTGTTGCTTCAATAAAAAAATAAAAGTTTGCCTCTTTCACCTCAGACTTCCTTGAGCGATCCACATCTCTTGACTGGAAATAAAATACCAAGGTATAAAGCCTGTAGCTTACAGAGTGTAAAGAGCAAGGTAAAACTTGCTCACAAATAGACTAACAACTCAACAGAACACATAAATAGTACGCCCTTCGCCTATTTATTGATTCTAAGGGCATGAAAACAATAGTAAATTTCACCAAAGGAATTATATTTATTTAATTTTTGCATTTACTTCCCTTTATGAGAAATACTTTAGAATTACTTGCTTCTTTATTAACATACTAGGTTCTCTTCCTAAACATCTGGTAGCTGATATATAAAGAAACTGTAATCAAAGATTTTATCTTAATTTACCATGCAGCTGTTACAATTCTGTACAAAAACACAATCTTGTGCTCGTTAACAAATGTAAAAATTTCTATAAAACTGTTGTCAGTTGAAGTCCACGGTAATGATGTGACATTAAAGAAAAAGATCATAAGATGATGTGTATAAAAGAGTTAAATAATAAAATTATTATATACATCATTTTATTTTCATAAGATGATGTGTATAAAAGAGTTTAATAATAAAATTATTATATACATCATTTTATTTAAACTATATATTCAATTTTAAGGGGTTATATCAGCCTAGTTAATTAAAGATTTGTTCATGTCTGCTTGTATTAATGCATGTGACACATGGCCTACATGTTAGAAAAATATGTACATGAATAAAATAAAAATGCACAATCATACCTTTACTAAAGCTGAATGCAGGTACATGTTATGTGGCATAATAATGGCCCCTATGACACCCACAGCTTGTAGTAGTTGTCGGGGGCCACAATGGTTGCAATATGGTATGAACATTCCTTCCAATAAATCAACCTGGTTTGGTGCAACAGTCACATACTGTAAAAATAAAAACAAGAGCTGTTTTGTAAGACAGCATGCTCAACTACTCTCAGTGTTTGACAGTATGAAAAGGGGCATAACTCTGTTATGTGATATATGTTCATCAAGATAAATGATCGCAGAGAACAAGCATGTGAGGTGTCAACCCATTTCTTAAGTAGTTTTGGAGATACCAAGTTGAACACAAAAACTTAACCAAAGTGTGAAGGTGAAGCCAAAACCAACACTGCCTCTAGCACTCTAACATTGAGTTGAGAACAATATAGCCCTCCTTTTCTTCAAATATAAATGCTCCTGCAGATATGCTGTGGTTATATTGTTATAGTTTCCAAGTATCATTCACCTGCCCCTCACAACTGAGGGATAAAAAAATTGCTAGTAAGGAATTACATTTCTATGTTTCATTGACATTTAGCAAATTACTTATTCAAATTTCTACTTGAAATGTCCCAAAGTGTATGGTATTTCTTTGTACATGATACATGTACCAGTATACATGTACTAGGTAGTAACTCTTTTTTTCCAGATATATAGGATAAACAAGGTTCTCCTAAAATAAGTTACTTTAGGAAAAACTTTTAAATGTCACAATAAATGATGATTTTGAGATGGGAACTGGAGCCTAAAGGGATTGTTATCTGGTCACTTTAAAAAGGTCATATGTTAGGTTTCCACCTTTACAAGTTAAGGAAAACTATAGCTGTTTATCCATGCATTATTTCAAGCAAACAGGTTAAGAGTTTGCACTTTGGTTAAACTGCTAAAATTCTGTAAGCTAGCTGCTTCGATAGCTTCCTGATATGAAAGAGCTTAATGTCTCACAAGGTTAAAGTAAACCACTTTAACTTCTAGGCTAGCACAAATGTCTCCTTTAATATTAAAGTTCATGATGAATTCTTTAAATCTATAAGGAAACATTATTCCTTCACTAAGAAATACATACGTAGATAAACTTATACGAGAAAAACATGACCCAGACAAAAGAAATGTTTTGCTCACATTCCTTAGTTCATATATAGACACTTTTTCATGTTGACCACTCAATGTATAAATTTAACAATTATACCTTGCATGTAACTATTTTTTTTTTCAACCTACTTACAGGTACTCCATTGAATCAAACTTTTTTTTATAATAAAATTTGAATTTCTAACAAAGATCAACTTAGGCAGATATGAAAAAGATAATAAAAAAAATACTCAGAATAAAATAGAAAACTGAATTTTTTGTGCAATTTTTAGCCCAATTAAAGTTCAAGTATTTTTTCACTAGTATAACAATTATCCTGTAAAACAAATTGAGTGAATGATCTGACATTTTGCACACATGTTATTGGTCTAGAATCACATGGAATGATTTATGAATTCCCCCAAAATATTTCTAGTCCCATGATTATGTCAATTAACCTCAATTGAGTCCCTTTATACAATCATGTTTTACTCACTTCTGCATTGGCCCATCAAATCACATGCACATAAACATAATTACCTCGTATCCAAATGAAATTGCCATGACAAGTATAAGGAAGCCAAAGAAAGCTTCCAATTTCCGCAAACCATATTTGTCAAGAAGGAGAAATGTAAATGTGTCAGCTATTGTGATTAACACTCCTGCCCATAGAGGTATTCTGTAATATATACAGGGGTCGGAATCATTAGTAACAAAAAAAATTGAGCCGTGCCACGACAAAACCAACATAATGGGTTTGCGACCAGCATGTTTCTCTACTTGTAATAGAGTTTGTAAGCGAACAGCATGGATCCTGATCAGACTGTGCGGATGCACAGGCTGGTCTGGATCCATGCTGGTCGCAAATTATGTTGGTTTTGTAGTGGCGCGGCTCATTTGTTTACACATCATATGATGTTGATGTGACAAGTCACTAGACTAAATCAGGCATCATATAGATTACATCTCCGCTTGATATGGTTCAACATCAAAATATCATTTCTATATTTGCTAGCATGTTACAATGGTAAAAAATATTAATAAGCCTTGTTTTATGGTACATTAATGCATGTTTGTTGTTGTTGTTACTGCTTTGAAATCAGACACTCAGGCCTATTCTACAACTATACACTCATAATTGATAGATGTAATTATCGTAAGTATCATTATTTTATATAGGTTATTAAATTTCATAAAACATCGTGGTTGATCATATCACATATCAAGATATCACAAGATTAATCTACACAGTACAATGTTTTGCTACAGTGAATGTTTGCAGTAATGTATAAAAAAAATAAAGCATTATTTATAAGAATGAATTTTCAACTTTTCTAACAGAAAAGTTACCAACCACTCAAGGAAAGGTACCATACACCAAAAAAAAGTTAACAACTTCAAAACGGTTACCGCAAAATATAGAGTAGCACCCACAAAAGAAAAGGTAAGACCAATTTAAAGTTACATTGTACATGCCTCCAGATAAGCCAAAATATTTCAATAAAACAAACTTAAAAATATTATTGAGACTTTAAGAATGTAAAAATATTAAAGATTCAAGTAATAATTGACATGTTATATGGGGTTAATGACTGACTTTTTCAATATTATGACTATATTTCTACTGTGTTACTAACACAGTAAGGGTTTGTTTGCACATTTTAACCTCATTTTAGTAATTTACATGAGTTATAAGCGCAATTAATTAGGTGTAAATTGCTTTCTTGTGGTCACTACACATAATTATACGTTAACACATATTTAAAACCATTTCATGAAAATTAGCATCAATCTGGAGGCGTGCTGCTTTAAGACAAGATTAAATTACCTTCCATTAGAGAGAAGATAGAAGGCTATAGCTGTACCAATGACTTCCTGCATGTCAGATCCTGGAAAAAACCACTGCTTAGTTCAGTCTCAAACATAATGTAACAGGACAAGCAACTACTGACTAGATAAGTGGTCTTATATTAGTGTCCAAATGACAGCTGACCTATAAGCGTAGCGTTTAAATGCTATTATAAAAAAAAAATATTCGTAACTTTTCAGATCCTCATGTTTCAAAACCATTAAAATACAAGGGGCTGTTAAAATCGTACACCAGTTGGCTTATATTTCTCATATTTACTGTTTAGTGGTTACTGTGATGCTGAGGCTTGGGTGGCAAGGATAGTTCTTCTTATTTTTCAAATATTCTAGCTTAAATTCATATCAGCGGTTGCCTTAGAAAAACATATGTGCTGTCCCCACAAAAAACATATGGCTGGTCACCACAGAAAACCATATGGGTGACTTACTGGATTGTGCAACAGTTTATATAAATTTGGAATGCCTCCGTTCCAGAAACAAGTTGTTTAACATTCAAGGTTTAAAAACCACTGTATATGACCTAGGTTTTATTCTCATTAGAAGGACAGTTAATTTTCAGTTGGAGTAGTGGTAAATGGATTTGTACCCAGACAGTGTTACCATTCGTCTACTGCCCTCACATACCAATTATAGCTATTTCAACCATTATCCACAATAGAATTCTGGGAACTTTTGGATACAGTCTGCAGCAGACTTCTGCTAGATGCATCCCCGTGACAACGCCAAGTCTAGCCGATAACCGCTGCATCAACAGTCCTAGAATGGTGGCAAGCAGCAATAACCATAGCAACTGTGTGAAATATAAAAGATACAAAATAACTACAAACTGATCATTAAATTGCAATAAATGCTATTGGCGTGGAAAAAAACATCTGTGACAAAAAATCAATGCCTGAATAACACAAATATAGCTATAACATAGCATGTAATTGGTTTGAGACACAAATGCATGTATTTTATATTCTTTTAATGACAAAATCTAAATATATTAAACAACAAATTATGAATCTATCTGTCAAATGCATATTCAAATGTCTCTTTAAAAAATAAGAGTCAGTTAAAAACAATAATGCCACATGTGTTGCCATCATTAAAGTATAAAGGCTGAATAAACATTATCGTGCTTGGTATTGTTATTTATGAGTGCATTACTACCCTGAATACTATACAAAAAACAATGTCTAACAAATGTGTCAGGGCAGGCATTCTTTGGTTTACTGGTCTTAAGTGTTGTAATTATTTGCTTGTATGTAAGCTGATGCTAGTTTGAAACTAGGTGGGATTTGCAAGATGCCCCTGCATCTTTCTGTGAAGAATTTGAAATGCTTGCAAGACAATATTGAGAGCCCTTTAAATCAAAAGTGGACATTGCCAAATTTAAAGCAAAGTTCTGATGTCCCCAATTTTACTCCATTACACACAGCCATCTTGGAATTGCTAAATCACTCTCCCATACCCAATTCTGATTATTTTTACCCCGCCCCCCCCTCAAATCTTGGTGTTAACCAGACTCTAGACTGTTTATTAGAACTTATTTATCTTAAGCTCCATTACAAAAGAATTTCTTGCAACTTATATTTAATATCACTTTCCAGTCTGTTTCCTGGAACTAACTAGTACTGGTGTCATATGAGAATACATGGTCATGACTCTAGTAGAGCTTGACCCCATGATTCCTTAGGGATGAGAGGCAGACACCTTATATAATAACCACTATGTCACCACTCGCCTTTAGATAGTTAACTACTCAATATAAATATTGTGATACTGTATGAACAACAGACATAACAAATTACATGAGAAGTTGTGATAAAAATTGGAGAAGTTATGATATAAAGATTCACAAACCAACACAGTTTACTGAAATATGTCTCACTTTATTAGGCTTCTTCAGTTGATATGATAAACTAGAAAATATACCAAACAGACATTAGAAAGACAAAATATTAATGAATCTCATTTCAAGTGTACAACTTAAAATCAGGCAGCAGAGCAACATATTATGAAGGACGAATGTTTTGGATATTCTTGAGAAGTATTGCTTCAAAGGAGTCTAATTAAATGAGAAACTTAAACAAAGTTGTTACTTTTTTACACAACCGAATTGGAAAAAGGTGCCTGTTCTTAGCCAAAGTCTACATGAACTATGAAAATCTATTGTTTACCTTAAATTGTGCAAGAGATCCAGATCTAAGGTCAGATTCTATATTTCCAGGATCGAGGTATGCTATACTCATCAGAAACCCAGGTCCAGTGAATGCCCATAGCTTCTTAAAGCTGAAACTTGTCTGGAAAAAGAAATAACATAAAACATTGCAAAATTCAGTCAAAAAATTTGACATCCTATTCATATTTGAAAAAAACATCTGATTTGTTATTTGAAAATCTGAAAGTCAAAGTCCCCGGGTATCCCCTGTTTACCGTAGTGTGGGTTGGGAAAAGAGGGTTAAAAATCTAATGGGGAGGTTAACACTGAATGGTGCATAATGAACTTTGTAATAAAAATGGAAGGCAAATTTCAAACTGATTTAGATTGTGCTATTTTTCAATCACAAAATGTACTCTTTTAACTTGGTTAAAGTTTTTATTGCTTTTAAAGTCACACTTTCAATAAAAACTATACAGTTGTAACTAAATTAATGTTAACATATGTCTTAGTCATGTTTTATATACTTTATAAATTTAAACAGAATGATATGATATTTGTATATTTTAACTTTATGTTACAATCAAAGTTATGACATTTTACATTTCAATCTAATATTAATTTCCACTTAGTACTACTGGCATAAATACAGAAATAGGAATACCACATTATTTAATTTCATACATTTACATGCAAAAGTAATGAAACATCTATATATTTAATCATTATATTATGTACATTTATACTTGAATATAATAATGTACATGATATTATATACTATATAACATGCACAAGTGAAAATGCTGGATCAAATCAGCATTTACTTTTGGGACAATTCATTTCCTTCCCATAAATATATTACTACTATAATAGTATATATAATAAATTATTATTAATTGCTTTAACTGGTCACTACCATAATAAGTGTAATTAGAGCTACAATAGGAGAAAATGTGCAAAAACTGAACCCAAAATCAAAGTTGCAGTACTGTATTTTTGGTTATTGACTTTAATTGTTTGTATTTCTGGTGCATAACAGTATTAGTACAATGTACACTCTGAACATTGAAATAACAAATATAATGGAATAAAGGTTGCCTAACTAGTGCAAATGTTATTACTTTCCCTAACTCTGTTCTATCCCTAACTCTGTTGTTTTAGCCTTAAACAGATTTGAAACAAGAACTGCAAATCCCTATTCTAGTGTTCTCCTAAGTAAACTGTGATGAACTTTAGTGGCCTTTTAATGAGGTGGTCACTGGCTGAAATTACCTTGTTCTGGTCCAAAATTAACAATGAAGGCAGGCCAACTAACTCAATGTTATCATTTACCAATATTTAATGCTAAATCATTATTTGGTGAATTACTGTAATGCAGCCTGTATTGACTTTAATGCAAGGACAAAATATCACTATTTTAATATAGCTATTTAAATACATGTATTATACTGACTTAGGTAACTTATTACTTAATAATTTACATTCTCCTTAATTAATTTTGATTAAGTCTCCAGCTTGTAAAATTGATGAAACAATGCACAATACCTACTGGTATAATTGAAATATAAAGTTTGCTATTCAATTCATAAAATGACTGACTTTTATATAATATATAAATACTTACATTTTCTGTTTTTGGAATATGAATTTTTTCATCAAAGTATGTAGATGGTCTAGAAGTTAGTGTATGTTTGTTAGAGTCATCCTGATCTCCATCACTAGCCTCAGAGGAATGATGTCCAGACAGTTCCTCGATCGGGTGAGATTCTGCATTCTCCATTAAGGGCACAACTTGTCTGGCCGAGATAAAGTTCTGAAATATTATAGAGTTAATAATTATGGGCCTTAAGTAAAATATTAATCATTTCTAGCATTCTATTGACTAATCCAAGTTCCTATGTGTGTCTGAAATTGTGTTTCAGAGCTACAAATGTTTTTGTTCACAGGATTTTATTTTTCTCAAGTTTTTGAAAAGCCATCAACACTGTTGGTTTACGGAAAATTGTGTTGTAAAAGGTAAAAATTGGGAATTTTACAGAAACTAATTTCTACTACTGAACACATAACAATCCATGCAGTTTCTCAGTCTATTGATAACCATTTGATTCCTTTTTCTTATATAAGTTATTTCAAGGACTTCCATTTATTTTAAAACAAAATCCTTTTTTGATCGAGAAAATCAAAAACATTTACATCAATGTGTACTGGTGCTAAATCTTTAAGGCAAGAACTTTAATTACTTCAGTGTCTAGTAAACTAGATTTTGCACCAGCATTTGGAGAAAAAATGACATTTCCTTGATGAGGTCATTTTGGAAGAAGTTGTAAATTCTTATGTTAATTCTTAATAGTTTAATAATATAACTTTAACATGATTTCAGGTAAGATATCTTTAGGACGATCCATGTCGGATGATAAACTATTTTCAACTCGTCTTATAATTCAATTCATAAAAGTCTTAAAAATACTTACTTTATGTTTTCTTACTTTTAATTAATCCTAAAACAATAGCTTCTACTTGAAATATAAAATATACGCGATCTAAAATACGTCGTCGTACAAATGGTGTAAATATTTCAAAGGGAAATAACTGATTCACTGAAAATGACCAATAAGGAATCGTAACGGTAATGTAAATAATTTAGACTTGTACAGGTTCCGGTGGGCTGTCATTTGGCGGGGAAAATTGTCACTTAGCACTTTGGACTGTTACGAAGATGAGGCGTTTATTACTAATTTCAAACTCTACACTTCATGGAAGTGGATATCTAGACCACTGTAAAGATCAAATAAAGTCGTTTTTGACAGAGTATGTATTTTACACGGCTGAAAATTATTGAAAAATACTTATTTATACCAAAGAGATGTGCAATTGTCACTGATTGTTGCAATCAATTTTCACTTTCAGTTTTAAAGCAGCAACATTTATCAGCTGATGAGTCCAACATAAGCTATTTTGTGTATTGGCAATATCTACCCTCTAGTATTGGGATTCTGACCCAGAACAAAAAAAAATCACATTATCTTTTTTTAATAAATTTTATGTTAAAATTATTTTACTAATTAGCCAATTAAGAATATCTTGGAATTTTTAAACCACAATAATCTAGCATACAGGTTAAAATTATTTACTGGCTATAACGGAAAAAAGTTCCTAAAGTTAGTTTTTTAAAATCAGTTATTTCATGAAATACAAGAACTTAATTATTTAATGAAATACTGTTTCATGAAATACCTGAAATGTTCAGGTAATTGTTTTATGAAATAACTGATTTCACAACTTTACTGACTTATACATGTTAATTAATGATATAAAGTAATTTTGTCTTTATTTATTAAAGGGAGATGATTTTATGATATTATTATCATTATTGAGCAGAGGAATTTACCAACTGCCTGTGCATTTGGCCAGGGATATAATTGTACATGTATCCCTGATTTGCAGATAGCTAAGTGTATTTGTTTTATGATACATGTGTTCATTTGGCTTGATATACCGGTATGTATGTGCTTTAATAAGATTGAATTCTGAATGAAAACCTACACTTGCATGGAACTTACAATACTACATGTATAATATGTCTTTCAGGAAATAATGCTATGCATAAAATCTTAATGTGACAGTGAAAGTTTAAAAAGCTATACCTTTATTATAGTGCCTGTGTTACTTTAAAAAAACAAGACCTGCTTATATGTATTTCTCTAAGGTAGCTAACTTAAAAGTTATAATAAAATATAAAAACTTTGGTGAAAGTTAGTATCATTATTCTTTAATCAGTGCAAGATAAATTCCTCTGCAAGAAGAATAACAGAGCTCTGATATTTTGTATGTATTTTGTGAGGCAGACTGCCTCTTGCTCTCCCATTGCTACTTCACACATAGGACCGAAAATTTAGCATGTGATTAAAACAATGCCAGATAATAATTGTGTCACATATTTTTATGTGAGAAAAATTAATGATTTAATGTTACATTTCAGTAAAGTGAAAACTGTGTTGTTTGTACCATATGCTCTTCATGATCGGGACCATTATGCAAGTATTGCAAGAACAGCATATAATTCTATAGGTACAGTACAAGTACATGTATATAATAAGTTGTTTTTGTCATTTTAGAAAGAGTCAGACATTATGCATCACAATGATTTTTTTCTTAAGAAAAGGAAAACATAACCTTCTGTTCTGACCTTCTATGGTGCCTTATTAGCAAAATTAAGAAAAAAATATTAACTTAAGTTCAAAAAGACAATAGAATCCAAGTAGAATTATTTAAAATTGATGCATGTATGGTATATATATTAACATGGTCTCAAGTAAAGTTATATAGGAATGTTGTAGGTTTAATAAGCTTATAATATATTAGTATTAAAACTTAGTAAAAGTAGCATCATAAAATATATTTCAGGTTTCAACTTAGAAAGTATACATGAGAAACCTAATGCTGTAGATGCTGTAAGACAAGCTGAGGCAATATTTATAGGTAAGTTATAACTACATGTATATAGCTTACTTGGTAATCATATGAAAATAAAACAATAATTATAGTGATAATGTCTTAAAGTAATGTATCATTTATATTGTTAGTTGTCTTCTTAAAGTATTGCAGAAATAAATTCTCCTTCTTGTGTCCCTTATGTACTTGTAATCTATTGATAAATGGTTGTTTGTTTTCTTGTTTGTCTGTCTGTCTGTGGGCAAAATTGACTTTTAGCCAATACCCGTCAAATAAAATCATTCTATATGCAAGGGCAATTGCATTTAAAACACAATTTTCCTTGGATTAGGATTTTGCACAATGTACTCCTGGATCAGAGCTCTATTTAATACTTTCACACAATATTTCATGGATAAGAGTATTGTTTCAAATTTAGATGCAATGTGCTTTATCATGACTTACAATGTACTTTAGACCTTGACCTGTCATTGACCTTTACGTGTTATGTCAAATTTTAAAAATACTGGAAATTTCAGCTAAACATAGCTTTGTTGTTTTATACACACATTTTTTTTTATAGAATGAGTTATTATTTTGTCTAGAATGAGTAATTATTTTAAAAAGTGGAATGTATCTGATCATTTGTTGGCATTCACATGGAAGGACATTGGTGACAGTATTATTTTTTCAAGGAGTTGCATATAGTGATTGCCTTAACCTCCAGAATTTGTATTTGTGATTTCTTTTATCACTCTAGATAATCATTTATAAACCATCTGTCTAAATACTGCAGGTTTTATAGATTGTATTGACCATGCTTAAAATAACAATTGTATCAGTTTTTGTAATAACAAAATTTCTTTGTAAACTATATGATTACAGGTGGTGGGAACACATTCCGTTTGCTTAAAACTTTGTATGATGAAAACATAGTTGATGAAATCCGTAAGCGAGTGTTTGATGACAGTATGCCCTATATCGGTTCCAGCGCCGGCTCTAATGTGGCCACTGTCAGCATCAACACGACCAATGATATGCCGATTGTGTATCCACCTTCATTTAAAGCTCTAGGATTGGTTCCCTTTAATATTAACGCCCATTACCAAGATCCTGATCCCAACAGTAAACATATGGGGGTAAGTTTAAGGTTTTTATGACAAATGAATTAGTTATATTTGAATGAAACATTTAGTAGGTCGTTATTAACAGCTCACATGTTAAGTAAACCAAACACAGACTACATGAAATAATTTTAGATGTAAACCACTCATTGACTGCAACATTTGATTGCAGTAAATCACCTTGTAATTACTTAAGACTGCTGACTTTAATTTGCCAAACTTCCAGTGTCTTTGATAATGTATTTCACTATTTCATATACATGAAAGAATTGAGTTTTTGTGTAGTTCAAGTTGAATTTTTAATTTTGTTCAAAGAAATAATTTTTCAGGTGTATATCTATGTACAGTCAAACCTGTTATAAAGTCCACCTAAAGGAGAGACAAGTGGTCTTTATGTGGGGGTACTCTGTTCTACTAAATTTATGAACAGTTGTTGAAAAATGTTCTTTATTCACAGGGGGATCTTTATTCAGAGGTGATCTTTAACACAGGTTTGACACAGTTACCACAATATAAAATTTTACTTTATTTTAATATGATTGATTTTGATTAATATATTGCCATGACATTTAAATATTTTTGGGCCTCCACGGCAGAGTGGTTTAGGTGATTGACTTTGAACAGTATGCCACTCACCACAGTGGTTTCAAATCCTGCAAAGGGCATTGGATTCTTTCATGTGAAGAAGGTTAGTATACTTCAGCAAGCTCAGTGGTTCTACTCAGGCTGCCACTTGTGTCTAAAATTATGCACAATTTCTAAGTAAACCTGAGATGTTCCTCCAGAAGTAAGGCTGAAATGTCACCAAATCATGACCTTGCTTAAAACATGACTTTAAACCAGGTGAAAATGAAAAACTTATGTTAAATACAAAGCTGGTTTGTCTTAAAATAGAAAAATTTCATTTTAGGAGACAAGGGAGCAAAGGATCAATCAGTATCATGAATATGAGGACTCACCTTCTGTATTAGTAAGTTGTTTACATCATATTACTATATATCTGAGTTTGTATTGAATTTCTTAGTGTAGTTGAAAGATATAAGCATCATTTATACTTGCTGCGCATTATATACAACATAAAGAAGGAGTTACAGAAGTTTTTGATGTACTTACCTGTGCATCAGCATCATACTTTGGATAAGTTTTTGCATTCAAGTTGATAATCTCCAAAACTTTTGACAAGAATGTGTGTTGAAACTTCACAAATTTTTTTTGAGAACATAATAGGAGGTCATGGTACAACATGTACAAGGCCATTAGCTCTAACATGGATTTTTGACATAATAATGGCCCTTTTTGAACTAAGAAAATTCTACATTATCCAGGTTCTTTTTACTGTCAAGCACTGAGAATAATAATATCTGTCATATGTTGCGGTTCGGACAGGAAAATCCGTCCTGAGGCCGGACCCACCTATTGGACAGTAACAAGGCTTGCCGAGTTACAGCCCATGGGCAGGTACCCGAGGGACGGATATTCCGATCCGAAATGCAAACATATGTCAGATATTTTTTCTTGCATATTCTGCCATATTATTTTATATTTAAAATGGTTTACCGCAATATGATATATGTTCATGGAAATTAAAGTCTTTTTATTCCTAACTATTTTCTTACAATAGCGTATGAACTTACAACTTAAATAACAACGACGAAATGACATCATCCTAAGCACATATTTCCCTTCTAAAATGACGTCATTTTAATGCGTTTCATTCATAAAGTGCGCTAAAATGACGTTGTATGACACGCGACTCATCTGGCATCCCCCATGCCAGATGAAATTTCCGGCATAAGTAAAACTCACGGAAACGCCAGTCTGCTATGCAAGAATTGTCAAGAAAGCACATTAATAAGACAATTTAATTTTCTCTACAACAAAGAATCAAAGTATTTAACAAGACTTAGATAGAAGAAATTAATTTATTACCTATAGGCTGAATGAAAAATGTATCCATATCTAAGGACTAATGTGCCTTTAAATGAGTAAGTATATTTCATTGTTAATGCAATGGAAACATTACAGTGATAGAATTTTGGCTATCAACTGTCTCTGACAATGATGCCTCACCTGAGGACCGAACCAGCCACCCATGGATTACTCATCCATTGCTCTCCCTATTGAATAAATGGGCATAAACAATAATGACTACTGAAGTAAAATAAAGATTAGATTTGGCAGAAAATTAAACATTATAATTAAAGTAATGGTAAAGCAAAGCTAAAAACCTTACTTAGATAAATTTGTCATACTTTGTATTTTAGGGGATAAGAGAAGGTTGTATCCTGCATGTGGAGGGAGACAAAGCCACTCTGAAAAGGTGTTACAAATGCAAGACTCTTTGAGAGGGTAAACATCTTGATCTATTTCTATATTTTATTTTTTATTTACATATTTCCTGTTAAACTAGTGTTTGCTAGTTTATTTTATAAATGCACAGAATGTCACATTAAAAAAGCCATGAAGCCTGCAAAAATGGTAATATTTTTGTTTTTCAAAAGCGTTTTGTTATGTCCTTTAACAGCGTCGAAGAAGTTATTCATTGGCTCTTTAAGTTAGCAATCTTTTGCTACCTTTATGTGTTAGCAATTATTGTGTTTAACCATTAGTATAGAAATCAAAATACCACTTTGTTTACATTTTGCTACCTTTATCAGGAATCATTTTAGATTTAACGCTATTATACTCAAAGTGATGAACATGTAAAATGTTCGGAATCCATAATAACAACAATTTAAAATACATTTTTGCCTATGTCACCTGTGTAACATTAGGCCAGTCTCTTCACACTCGGGGACTTTGGATTCCTTCATGTGAGGAAGCTATATATGTATCTTAAATGTAAGGAAATTATTTAAGGTTTTTTTTTCTCTCTTTTTTTTGCCTACTTTATTATAAAGCCAATATTTGGTTATATTTACGTTGGACATAAAACATGTATGTCCAGTTCTTGAACAAAATGTCTCAACTTAAAACTTTCATAAAATAGCATTATTATCCAGAACACTAAGTGAAAACTAACTAAAAGCAAATCTACCCACTAAAGACTATGTAGATTTCCATTGGTCTACAATATCATTGCAAATATGTAACATTATTTTTTCCCAATTTTGGGCAAAGCATTGCAAAATTCCAATCTTTAAAGTATAGGTCATGCAGGTAATATACGTACCTGGGTCATGTCATGTGCATAAGACAATGAAAATTATGAAACTTGAAATTGAACACAAAAATTCCGAGTCAGTCATTGAAAGCTATTGATATTTCTAAATATTTAATGTTGTTAATGGGATATAATAAGCATAACAGATTTTCTGACTTTATTTTTCAGAGGAAAGGAGCCTGTTGAATATGACAGTGGATCAGACATGAGCTTTCTATTGAAAGTTTAAAAACATTGACTATCTGGTTAGGCCATTTCTCATCCAGCTGATGATGTATTGACTAAGAAATCTGTACAACTGCTCTTAAAGTGTATAAAGCTTATATATATCTGATGCAAAAATTATTGTTTGGATTTAAAAAAAAAAAAACACTTCAGAAATGTTTGTATGAAATAAAAATGGCAATAAATTGCCTTAAAGCGAGTGGTGCATGCACAGTCATTGCTAAACGGATAAAACCCTACTTAAAATAGCAATATAATATTTTGTTTCAGAATATTTTATTGTGTTTACTTACATCTTTTATGTGTATTAGATAACAGAGACATTTTATGTTACAACTTTTTCTGGAATCAACCATATAATAATGGAACCAATATAATTTTACTTTTAAAGATATTTCATAAGATATAGATTTATACCCTTTAATGAGTGAAGAAATATGCTTAATATGCTTTAATTTCATTATTTTTAACATAATATGCAATATTCCAGCAGCATATATATTCTATTGTTATATCTCCAATGATTACAGCTAGTAAAAGAGGTCAGGTATAGATATAAAACTATTAACATGTAAAAGTTAAAATTATATTATTGAATTATTTTATTATTGATAAATAAGTGACTGATTGATTGAAAACCATTGAACAAACAATACAACAAAATCATGGTTATTTAGGGACTTTCCAGTCCTGGTTTGATGATTGTCCAGTTTTAATGGTCCCAGTCCTGGCTGTAAATGAAACTAGAAGATTCATTTCATTCATTCATAGAATTGTTTATTTGTTAGGGGTGACATATATGGACCAATTACATATAATTATGTCAATGCAAAGGAATAACTTGAGCTTGACTATTCAAAGAATGGTGTGGCTTATTTTTCCTACTAACCTTTGTGTCGGTGAAACACTTTTTTAGGGTCTATATTAGGCCCCTTTACTCTTCACTTTTTACATGTGACTTTTTGTACAACTTTTTATCTCATCAAGCACTAAAGATATTTGCTTGTAACTTCAGGTATGGCTTTGAGATATAATTGGAAGTCAATGTCAAAATCAATTAACTTTTTTGAAATTTACTGACTAATGACCCCTTGTGTACTTCAAATATTCCTCATTAAAGTTTTTTGCGCATTATGGATCTTCAAAACTACTGAAGATATTCATTTGAATATAATTATGTCTTCAGGATCATAATTTGTCAGTAATTTACTTAATCATAAGCATGTCCTAGTTTTCTTTAATGAAATCTACCTGTTTTGTTATTTCCTACATTGTCCGGGCCTTGTTTTAAGCACGATAACTCTTGTTATAATTTTAAAACATATTTTCTTGTGATGACAAAACATGTGTCTATATGCAATTAGTCATTTTCTTTAGGTTGATAAGGTTGATATTAATTTTTATTTTGTACAGTAACAATAATGTAGAAATATATTTTTATATATATATGTTTTTGTTATATTTTTGTTAAAAGCCCTGATGTCAAAATTGGCTCCACCCCAGGGTATCATTGATTTTCCTTATATGTATATAACTAAAAATACCTTCTAAAACGCCTAAAGACCTTAGATATCTAGCATGAAACATCTTCTAGTGGGTGTCTACCAAGTTTGTTCAAATAAAAGCGCTGCTCAGGGGGTCATTAATTTTCCTTATATGTATATAGTAAAAACAAAACAAAATCTTCTTTTATTATACTATAAAGGATTTAGCTTAGATATTTGGTATGAAACACTGTCTGGTGGACCTCTACAAAAAATGTTCAAATTATAGCCCTTAGGTCAAGATTTGCCCCACTTGGAGGAGCATAGATTTTCCTTATACATTTGTATTTATATAGCAAAAACTTTAAAATAATTTCTTCTCTCGAACTACAAGAGCTTAAGCTTAGTTTGTTACATGAAACATTATTTAGTAGTACACGTAGTGTGTTCAAATTATAGCCCTTGTATCAAAATTGCCCCGGTCCCAGGGTCGGGCTTTTCCTGATATAGTAAATTCTTCAAAAATCTCCTTGAAAACTACAAGAGCTCTACCTTATGGTATTTAACATGAAACATAGGTGAGCTTCTGTTAAAAAATATTCAAATTATCGCCCTAGAGTGAAAATTGGCCCCTTCCTTCTCTTAGCAACCAGTGACTTTTCAAAGAAACCATTGACTCCAATAGTGACCATTGACTTTCAATAGCAATCATACATTTCAAAAGCAACCAGTGACTTTTAATAACAACCACTGACTTCCATAGCAACCAGTTACTTCTCATAGCAACCAATTTCTTCTCATAGCAACCAGTGACTTTTCAGTGGCTGTTTTCATTGAAAAGCCTCTTGTTACAAGTTCAAACTGCTTTGACACTATAAAAAAGCTCAATTACTGATCAAACTGAGCACTGCTGTTAACTGGACCATAGCCTTTATAACAGCATACTCAATCTTAAATTTTCATGTACCATGGCAAGGGGTGGGGGGGGGCATCTCAGATTGCCAAAAATCACTATTTTGCATTGAGTTTTTCCATCAATGATTTCAAAGTGCTGCAAATTCTCAATGGATTAAGATAGAGTCAAAGGCTTTTCAATGTTGGTTACACATTCCATTAAGATTGACCTTTAGCCAATTTTAGCCTCTCACGAGTCCCAAGATTTTCTTGGCGATGTGGGGGGGGGGGCCAATGCCCCCTTCAAACCCCCAAGCAGAAGGGGGCACATCCCCATCTGGCATCCCCTTGATGTACATTTTTGAAAGGGGGGGCAGTGCTGAAAATGAATCACTTTTTTCAACATTTCTTCAAATGAAAACAAGTGTTTAGGGTCAAAATAGGGCACCACCATCTTTTCACTATTTTGGACCTCAAGAAGGGGGAGGATGCAAGGGAGAAGGGGGATAGCTGAAAAGCTGTCAAAACACATCTATATGAGATAACAGGTTAATCCTGATTTTCATATTTGTGTATATCTGCACTTAAATACAGCGGAAGTTTCTTTTTTTTTTTTCAAATATAATTATGTTGTTATGATTCACATGAAGCTTTCTTTATAACAAAATATGTAAATTAAAGTTGATATGGTATGTTGCTATTGTTGGAATTTTACTGTTTAAAACTATCACCACTACCTATGCCAAGTGCAGGAAATTTTTGTTACCAAATCCAAGAATGGAATGTAAGGGAAAATAACTATTCAGAGTTGTAGATTGAATTATATGGTTATTATATATAATGCAAAATATAAAGAACAAACATTTTAATTTTTGTATCACATTTTATTGCACATACACAGGGGAAAAATAACAAAAAAAGGTAAAAATGGTTAAAAGATGCACGGTATGTTAAAACAAACAAAATCAAATACTTTTTTCTTCTTCTGAGATTCAAAAATTCATGAATGTAAATCTCAAATATAAAGTTAATACATGTACTATATAAAGATTTAAAAAAAAAATTCACAAATGGCTATTCTATGCTATGCCTTCTAATTAAGTAGTAAACAACTTGTATAGGATTAAATATGTGCTTATTTTTTTTATAGAAGCGAATAATAATAAATCTCAGGTGTGAGATATACAATCCAAAATCACATACTAGTACTAGTATCTAAATAGTGTCCAGCTTTGTTATCCAATGAAAATGCTGTGTATCTTAAAATTTCTGTGTGTTAATTTTCAACAAAAGTTTATATCAAATTCTGTTAATAGTCACCATCTACTTTTATAGTGCTTCATAGAACCTTGTTCGTAAAATTAGTCGTAATGTTATAAAGTGAATATTAATGAAGCCAAATAAAGCTTGACACCAAGTATTTTACGTTAGTATTCATCATAGTTGTTCTACAGAAATTAGAAACATTCTCTGGTCGCTATCGCTCCTGTCGAAGTTTTTAATTTCGGTAGATCAGCACGGATGAACACTAACATATACATATAGCATATAAAAAATTGTTGCAGAACAAAATATTATAATTTTCATATAAATGTTCATACTAAATCACTAAAAACTTTTATCAGCATTATGTTTCAAGAAATATCCTATATTCAAATGATAATTAATATCTTTATGTCTTTTTTATCAATATTTGAAATACTATGGGAAAATGTGTTCATTACAGACCAAACCACTTTAAAATCAATGCCTTAAAAAATCATGTACTAGGGTAAGATTGTAATGAAAAAATAGTGAAAATCAACTACGACTTCCAAAACAGTCAACATTCTCTTTACAGTTAACTTAAGTGTATTTAAAGTTTATATTATTTTATTTATCAAAAAAAAAAAAATGAAAAGTTTATATGCATTGATACAGTTATGTTGAACAAGCTACCTGCATGTATTTTAAAGATAAAAAAGAAGCACTAAGTATATTGATTATTGAAAAAATGAAAATCTAAGATCATCTTTATTGTGCCAACTTTAAGCAAAAAAACAAAGAATATAAAGCAATAAAAATAATGATTGCTTTATCATAATATATTATTTATGTTTTAATTAAATGTGTCACATTCTTTTTAAAGCAAAAACAAGGTATAATAAATATAATGTGTAAAATACTATTTGCTAAATTATAACTTGTGATTTTAGCATGCTACATTTTGAAGCAAAAAACCAGCCCTACAATCTAATTTTAGACTAAATACTACTTTATAATCATATATATAATTGATGTGCAATTTTGAAGCAAAAAATAAAAGTTATAATCTCAAAAAAGGACTAGATCCACTTTACAATGAACTAAGTAAATTTTACAATAATTCATTTATTACCTCCCTTATTCCATAGATTATAATGATGTGAATACTTTTAAGTCAGTTATCTCCCTTTCTCCATAATTCCTGGCAAGCAAATGTATGTAGGTTATTTAATTTGATCATTTCATAAAAATTAAGAGACTGGTACTGTCTGAAACATATTTGGATACATATACATAAGATTTGATTATATATTTAATGATCATAATACGAGGAGAAAAGTAAAATTACTTGGATATTATATTTCTGGGGTACAAAAGTTTTTTCCACTACACTACCTTGGAACAGGCTATAGTAATTTTTACTAGAAAGGTCATCTTAATGACTTTTACCAGTGATATTATCTTAAAACAGGCTATACTAGAGTAGTAAGTAAATACAAAATTAGTAATGGAATATAGGTAGTTTGATATTTTGCTACAAAGCTTAAGTAAACACTGCCCTATCATTTTATTTAAAAACATAGAAAAAAAACAATGAACAAAACTATTTTTCTTTAAAATATGACTAGTTACTGCTATACTAATTTGATCTGCTTAATACACTTTTACAGTTTAATATATTACATGTATTTAAAAAAAAATTACAGTTATTTTATACATCATAAGTAAAAATTCAGGCTGGCCTGTCACATTTATGTAGCCTAATCAGATTTGGATACTTTTGACATTTTTCACCTTTAATAAATTTGACATAAAAATCATTTAAAGTGTATAAAGCTATACATCTGCTGCAAAAATTAATATGAATTTTGAAAAAAAAGAATTCTTCAAAATAACTTGATGAAAGAAATTTCTTTAAGAGCCAATGACACATGCACAAAGTAATTGCTAAAAAGTTAAAACCCTACTTTAAATAGCAGCAAAATATTTTTTTCCAGAATATTTAATTCTATTTAAATATAGTATTAATGTGTATTAAACTTGGATATTCTGTTATTGAAACATCATAATTTGATAAAAAGAAAATTTTGTTGGATATATGTACAGCTTTATACAGCTTTATACTATTTCATCTATTAATAGAATACAAACAGTGAAAGTCAAATACTACAAATTCATTGAGAAAGTAGTTAAAAAGCCCTAATCTTTCTCATACCCTGTTTAACATCTGAATCATTTATGTATATAATAACCCTGTGTATTAAATAGGTTAAACATTTAGAATTTTTGGTTGATACAATATGCATATTATGATTCACTAGGAAGTGAAAAAAAACATTGAAAATTATCAAATTTTGATTAACAGTATACATTTTCCGATTATTGGAGAGAAAAAAAAAACACTGAAAAAACCACTAACTTTTGGTTAATACAGTCTGCATTTTCTAATTCACTGGTGAAAAACAAACATTGAAAATTATTAACTTTTGATTATCAGCATGCATTTTTTTCTGATTATTGAAGAAGAAAAAACAAACTGAGAAAAATTGAACTTCGGACAACATATTTTTTTAAGTGGTGCAGTGTTAATAATAAATGAGTTGACTATTTACATTTTCTTAGTTAACAGACAAAATTTGAAATAAAAACAAAATGCTTAATGACAAATTAATACATACATTTTACTGGGGAATAATTAACACATACATGTCTATCATAAGGCTTAGACTTGCCTTAATTTTCATTTAAGATAGAAATATACAAATTGTGATCTATTGATAGAATCGAAATAATTAAAATGGGTCAAATATTTTTTGACATATAAATAGTTTTATTCAGTGAATGATTGAGAAGGGAACTAGATGCTGTAATATCTAAACAAATTTATCATGAAAATGTTTTTTTAATTTACAATAAATTCTTACAGCCCTATGCTGTATAAAGTCGGATCGGTTTGTAGAAATTGCAATTTTACATGTCGCCAAAATTTGGATCTCGAAAGCCCTACAAATAGCAAAGGACAATTCCAAATACAGAGCCAAACTATTATTATAAAAATCAAGTGGGCTAAAACTAAATAGAATGCAATGTTACTTTCTATATGATTCCTATAGGCTGAATCAAAATTTATTATTAATTTATAACTTGAATTCTTTAATGATATGTAATAAAGATGTACATAGACACTACAAACATAATAAACTATTTATGAAAGATAATGAGCACATCAACACAAAATATTAAATAAATCTGTTACAACATAAATTTCAACACATCAGAAAAATATCTTTACACTTAACAAGTATTCCTCACTTTTTCTGCCTACTAGATGGTTGTATACCCATCTCATTTTACAGAACCATCTATTTGCCCATTAGGAAAGTATACATATTAGAGCTGTCATTAATAGAAACAATATCAATGTATCATATTATTATATTTCTGTGCATTAATAATTGATACATATTTGAAAAAAAAAATCATCAATAATTTTGACACATTAATAAAATGTCTAGGAATTATGACAATTTCAAAGCAGTGATTTAAAAAAATAAAGGCCAGGAAAAAAAACCAGCATGCTGTGGGTATTTACAAACAATGCACATCATAATTTTAAAGCAAAGAACATGTATTTTACTGAAATCATAAAAACAGGTATGAAAGCTGAAAACAGATACCTAATACTCGGTATATCGATGTATCGTCGGTATTTGTAGTCTGATATTGATATAATATGTAAACATGCTATGGACTGAATTAATGACAGCTCTAATACCAATCCAACCTACAGAACAATCTAGTTACAAGATGAGTATATCCATCTTTGACCCATTGATTAAGAAAAAGATTATAAACACTGAATATTAGACAATATCTCAATAATTGCCTCTACTTTTTCCTTTTAACATACTATTTTGAAATAGAAAATTAATAATTTAACCTTAAATGATTTCAATAAAGTAAAAGTACAAGAACTATTGTTTTCTATACAAAAAGTTCATGGCAAATCTTCTAATAATATGAAAAAAATATACAAAAGAACAAGAACAAGAGGGCCATGATGGCCCTGAGGTCGCTCACCTGTATATAGGCCCCCCAACCCCCCCCCAACGTTGCAGAGCCAATTTAACCCAAGGGCTTTTATTTGCACAAACTTGGTAGACACCCATAAGAAGATGTTTCATGCTAAACATTTAAGCTCTAGCTCATTGGGCTTTTTAAAAGAAGATTTTTTTAAAGTTTTTACTATACACATATAGTTAAAAACAATGACACCCCTGGGGCCGGGCAAGTTTTGACCCCAGGGCTTTTATTTTATTTCAACTCTAGCTCTTTGGGTTTTTTCAAAGAAGATTTAAAGTTTTTGCTAAACACATATAAAGAAAATCAATGACCCCGGGGCGGGGCCAATTTTGACCCCTGGGCTTGTATTTGAACAAACTTGGTAGACACCTATTAGAACATGTTTGATGCTCAATATCTTGGCCATAGCTCTTTGAGTTTTTTAAAAAGAAGATTTTTTAAGTTTTTACTATATGCATATAGGGAAAATCAATGACCCCCCGGGGCGGGGCCAATTTTCACCCCAGGGCTTTTATTTGAACAAACTTGGTAGACACCCATTAGAACATGTTTCATGCTAAATATCTTAGCTCTAGCTCTTTGGGTTCTTTAAAAGAAGATTTTTTAAGTTTTTACTATATGCATATAGGGAAAATCAATGACCCCCAGGGGCGGGGCCAATTTTGACCCCAGGGCTTTTATTTGAACAAACTTGGTAGACACACACTAGAAGATGTTTCATGCCAAATATCTAAGCTCTAGCTCTTTGAGTTCTTTAAAAGAAGATTTTTAAGTTTTTACTATATGCATATAGGGAAAATCAATGACCCCCGGGGCGGGGCCAATTTTCACCCTAGGGCTTTTATTTGAACAAACTTGGTAGACACCCATTAGAACATGTTTCATGCTAAATATCTTAGCTCTAGCTCTTTGGGTTCTTTAAAAGAAGATTTTTTTAAGTTTTTTACTATATGCATATAGGGAAAATCAATGACCCCCCGGGGCGGGGCCAATTTTGACCCCAGGGCTTTTATTTGAACAAACTTGGTAGACACTTATTAGAACATGTTTCATGCTAAATATCTTAGCTCTAACTCTTTGAGTTCTTTAAAAGAAGATTTTTTAAGTTTTTACTATATGCATATAGGGAAAATCAATGACCCCCGGGGCGGGGCCAATTTTCACCCCAGGGCTTTTATTTGAACAAACTTGGTAGACACCCATTAGAACATGTTTCATGCTAAATATCTTAGCTCTAGCTCTTTGGGTTCTTTAAAATAAGATTTTTTAAGTTTTTACTATATGCATATAGGGAAAATCAATGACCCCCTGGGGCGGGGCCAATTTTGACCCCAGGGCTTTTATTTGAACAAACTTGGTAGACACTCACTAGAAGATGTTTCATGCCAAATATCTAAGCTCTAGCTCTTATGGTTTTTTAAAAGAAGATATTTAAAGTTTTTTCTTTCGGTTGCCATGGCAACCAGAGTTTTGCATGGAATTAAATTCTTTGAACAATTTTTAAAGGTGACCACCAAAGGAACATTCCTGTGAAGTTTGGATGAAATTGGCTCAGTGGTTTATGAGGAGATGTCATTTAAAGTAAAAGTTTACGGACGGACGGACGACGGACGGACGACGGACGGACGCCGGACGAAAAGCGATCACAAAAGCTCACCCTGTCACTTTGTGACAGGTGAGCTAAAAAAACAATATGTTAATAAAAATAAAGTAATAATCACAAGCGAGGAACATTGTTCCAATTGTTAACATGAAATTCAAACTAAGCAAATGATTAGAACTGTGAATAAACAAAAAATTGTTAAATAAAAATAGAGCAAAACTTGTTATCAAAAAAAAAAGGGAATAAGGATGTGACATTTTGATTTATTTTATGGGTATTACAACTTGAATATATGTAAGTCAGAATATAGTCATATAATTTACTCTTACAAATTACTTATTCAAAATAAACGAAAATGTTATAATATTTGGATGCAACAATTCTGAACATATGCGAGTCAGAACGGATTGATATTACTTAATTATCATACAAATTACTTATTCACAAAAACACGAAATGTAATACAATTTTGGTGCAATAATCCTGTTTAATATAATATTTGCAAGTATCTGCAAGCATTTTTATTACCCAAGTTTCAGTACATAATTTATAATAACTGAAATGTACTTTATTTGATAAACTACTAATTTGAAATAAAAGGGTTAATAACTTAATATCAAAGGTAATTTCATTGTACACAGTAAATGGAATGGTTTTCCTAATAATTATCTCACATAAGACATAGATACAACATTTTAGAAATCACAAACAAAATTCACATTTAATTAGTTAGGTACAACAATATATAACATAAATTCTTATCAAGTTTTTTCAGATCTCAATGTGACAGTTTTAGATTATAATTTTTTTTCATGAAATTTTGAAAATTATGAGACTTGTTTTATACACTATAGGTATTAAGCTTTCCATATATACATATAATGTAAGGATAAAATATATCAAGGTTATTTAACATGTGCACAAAAAAAGAAATTCAGTAAAATCTATCATTCTACCATTTGCTAATGCATAAAAAAACTAAACAACCCAAAACTGCTTCAAAAACACAATGGTTAACCAAGAAACAGCATAAAAAGGATCATAGAATGACATACAAATTAGAAAAGCTTTTTCAAAGGGTGTCCTCTATACAGTTTAAAGCCAACTATTTATGGAAAATGGTTAAAAATTATGCAAATAGCATTATTATTTATGACTTTCACTAAATGCATAGAGAATATTTAGAAAATGTAAATGTAACAACAAGACATCTCATTGGTGAGCTGCATTACTCTCTTGAATGTGATTGGTTGCTTGACTTTGGTTCTGACCATTCTGATTGGCTAAATATGACTCTGACTCGTTTTGATTGGCTACCTCTGTATAGGGTGGTGGCTGAGGCATTTGATTGGTTGGTCCGGTACTGTGATGAATGTTACCTATATTTGTTTGATCACCTGAAATTTTATGCGTTTCTGGTAGTTAAATATCAATAAACATCACATAGTCATTTTGTTACATTTGGATTTATATTTTATAATAACTAAAATCTGATGTATACTGGTCGGGGACCATCAACCGGACACTTTTTGAACATTTTTACGTACAGATTTCAAAATTTTTAATCTAGAGACCTAAAAATTGGACACAGTTCAGTTACGTTCTTCCTCTAACTAACAAACTAGTTTGTTTAATCTGATCGTATTGACACTTACATCTGAGGCTCGACAAGGAGGGTATCAAAATTACCTAAATTGTCTACGTTACAGTACCATGTGTCCGGACAGATATGTACATGACATGATTTAATTCAGATAAAAGCTTGGGTGTTTTGATTTTTGATCTCTAACATGATAAACAATATTTCAGCAACAAATGCTGAAGTTTTGGATATTCTATTGTTTACTCTGCAAATGACTATAGCTGATATATGAGGTCAGGCATTGCTTTCTTGACCCCCAAATTTCAACGTCAACATTTTTGAAATAGAAATTAAAATATTACCATTTAAGGAGGTTGAAATAAAATTATTTACTTAATTTTAGAAGAAACATGCATTTATTGTTGATAAAAAAGTGACCGACAACAAATGAACAAAGAAAATACTATATTGAGCATTTTCGGGGCCGTCCGGGTTTGGTGGTTGTCCGGTTTTGGTGGTCCCCAACCAGTAAATATTTCTAAGACCCATGAAAATAAAACAAGAATTGTTAATTATGAAAATGAAAAACTATTGTTAAATTGCATACTAATAATTTGATTAAATGGACACATAGTCTATGAATGTCCATATACAAAGACATTAGGGTGATTACAGAGGTACTGCTGCCTTGCAATGTCAAGGGTTTGTTAGTTTGAACCCCTCAAAATTTCCTTGAAAGGTGAAAAACCAGTTGCTTCCCCTAGACAGAAGTAATTTCTGTATCAACTGTATTACCTACAAGAAACCTTAATTGCTTAAAGTCTTCTGGAGTGTGTTGCTTGTATAGGTTTCCAATGGCAACTATAAGTAATTGTACATCACACAAGAAAAATATGCCTAAATGTAAAATAAAATTCTTTTTTTTAACAAAATTGGTTACCTCCATCTATGGGAACACCTGACTTTGTGTTAGCTGGAAATAAACCTGGGTTATTCATCACCTATAAAAAAGGTATACAAATCAATTAACTGACTCCAGCACAGATAAGAATACATTTGGTCATGTTTTATAAAAAAAATACAAGAATGTCTATATTTTAGAAATGTATGGAAGTAGATTATATACTATTTATAATCTGCAAATTATTAATAATACTGCAAATTTTAATGTCACAAACATGATGTTTATATAATCTATAGATACGACTGCTGTCAATTTATGAAGTAATTTCCATTTTTCATCAAATAAAGTAATTCTGCTTTATAAGTTTATTGTAATGATGTCAGATATTATTTACAGACATGTATAAAAGGCTGTTTGCAATTTAACCCATGGCTTGTGGTTTAGGTTACCTATTCTTACAACCCTACATACTCAGCCATATAACCTGTAAGAACTAATGTTATAAAATGGCACATCTTTGGTTATATATGCAAACAACCGTTAATATAGGGACATATAATCTGTCAGACATCTATTCTTTATAACTGATAACATAATAGGTCTTAAACCTCGGTATATGGTGGAGGGGCCATCGATGCTGCTAGGTTGGGATCCGGACCCCTACTGAATACATATCCACGACCCTCTGGATAGTGTCCATTCTCTACAGTCAATACCCTGCCTGAACCTCCACTGTAAGGCTCTGTCAGGATAGATAAGAAGTTCCTGTGTCCTCTAACAGGTTGTCCTGTAACAAGACGTTGTCTGTGCTTGTAATACCCACATCCCCCAAAACAGGACATCATGAGGAACAAGATGACAAACCTAAAATATAAACAGGATAGCTCTAAAATCCAAACATGATGCTTTAACATTTGTGAAACTTAAAAAGTATGTATCAATAAACAATAGTTATTTGTAAGACATTTACTAATAAGTCGTTAATCTACATGTTACATGACTCATCTAGCAACAGTTGTAAAGTCTGTACTTATATTTCAGTATGAAAAAATTGTAAAAGGACTAATAAAAGAGGTCAACATTTCATTCACATTTGTCAAGATTTGATTTTGTTTTACTTGTTCATTTTATCTGCATCATTTTTTAACTAAAGTGTTCATAAACCAGCTGTTGTTACTTTCACATGATATTATTCATAATGAACATACCAGAAATACCACATATTCCAGATTGACAAACGATAGCCGTAAGTGTATCTCCTGTCATCATTATCATCATCGTCACCATAGCAACAACCTATACTGCAGCAGTGTTTTCCTCCGCTACATCTAAAATATAAAAATTGTAAAGATAGCCACCCATATTTTTGTTTTCATTTCATTCAAGCACATAATGGTTGCTCTATGAATATTACATTCATAAAAAGTTTAAAAGGATGTGCAAAGTTAATGTGATACAAAAACAAATAAAAAAAAACCCACCTGAATTATTATAAAAAAATTAAAAAAGTATTGTTCTCTATCAAAATTAGTCTATCTCCAGTATACTGCGCTCAATCATGCTCTTTTCTCACACAATTAAATTTTAAGGTTATGTGAAACCATATTAAATAAAACAGGACTGCATTTTATTTATATAATTTTTTCTTTTTTTTTTGGAAACATTATTGTTTTTAAAAATAACCATTAGGAATATATTGAAAAGTCTAAAGGAAATTTCTGTTAAAAACTACAGATCTATGTGTTCAAAGATGCCGCCACATTCCATGTGCAGACAGTACAACAGTAGGTCTGGACTGCATGATTGTGGCAGACAGACAACAAAGACAAATCTATATCCCCTTTCCCCCAAAAAACCTTGCAACTCACCTTGTGCCATCATCACAGATTTCTGCTAATGCCTAAAATGAAAAAAAAGGTAATTGGATTAGTATTTGTCATAACTTAACAGAGTTTTCTTCTAAAGATACCACTATCCATGTAAGGGGCTCTTTCCTTAAATTTAGGGAAAATTAATATATTTTTGCAAAATAAAACAGAGAAAAACACTAAGAAGGAAAGATTTCCTCCTATATGAAGCCTTATGATGCCAAAGCATAAATCTAAGACCTCTATCACTGATGAATAATTCATTACTTCATGCCAATACATATCTTTTACCCTGCCTACTATCTTAATTAAATGGTCTAGTCTATCTTTCAATCCAGACATTTCTATAGAAAATTGCAAACAAGACCCAACGAAGGGCGGGGCAACGCTTGATTTTTTTACTTTTTCTAAAAGCAAACAAATAATGCTTTAAACAAATCTTTAAAAAGAAAATGCTGTGTCCAAAAGGTTGTTTTGTTCAAGTATGAAAATAATCCATTGATTTATTGACAAGTTACCACTAATTACAGTGATAATCAGTGGAAATTAAATAATTTGACCTTCAAGGCCAGGGACGTGTAGACTATAGCCGGGCAAGCCAAAGCCTTCACAGACACAGGCTTTGACTCCCCCTTATTAAATCGTAAGAGCATTTTGCAACATAGGTAGCACCTAATTCTTCCTTCTCATGTAAATCAAACAAAACGTATCTAAGGGGATATTGTAAATCAAACAAGACATTATCACATATAGGCCGAAAACATCAAGTTTGCTATTACACTCCATTAGGTGAATTCCCCAGAGCTATGTACAGAAAGTACCGCAAAACGGCATTTAGCTAGGTTTTCGAATTCGTGAATTTTCGGTTGACAGTGTCATGATTGAAATGGTGTCTGCTGTTTGATTTTTTTACCAAATAATTCCATTTGTATTCAATTTATTAAGAGAGAAATCATTTAAATTTTGAGAAACTTACTCGACCTATCAGGGGAGTTTGATAAATTCTTAATTTCTTTACTCGCCCAACACGAACTTTTACTCGCTAATGCGAGTGGATATGTCAAGGCCTGCTTTATAAATATATATCTTTAAGATACATGTAAATCTTTTTCCCCAGCTTCTATACCTGGACTCCTGTTTAAAACCAAATTAAATTAATTATCCAGTTAAATCATAATTTTTGAATGGAACATATTCTTCTTCATTTCTGTTATGTTATGTAAATTAAATTTCTGTGTAGACGTTCAAAGTTCCATGGTCACGACAAATACTTACATCTGCAATGAAACATATCATAAAAACTGCCAAACAGACAAGCTGTTGGTACGAGTTCGGCATTTCAAAATTGTGTTTATCAGCTGTCAAAAATTATCCTTTTTTCATAAACACAGGAAGTTACGTCAATTTGCACTTGTTTTTTTTAAATAAGAATTAAAATTTAATCGAACGCAGTGAGAGGTGTGGCTATACAAAGCACGAAAAGTTGCTGTTGGTTTATTTAAAAACAAAAACAAGCATAGGCATTAGAGTAAGTAACAGTATCAATCAACCGGACACTTTTTGAACATTTTTCCATACATATTTCATATGGCACTTATATCTAAGGCACGTCAAGGAGGGTATCAAAATTACCTAAATTGTTCACATTAGAGTACCATGTGTCCGGACAGATATGCACATGACATCAATTTAATGCAGTTAAAAGCTCGGTTGTTTTATTTTTTTATTTCTTATATGATAAACAATATTTCAGCAGCAAATGCTGAAGTTTTGAATATTCTATTGTTTACTCTCCAAATGATTATAACTAGTATTAGAGGTTAGGTTTTCCACTCTTGATATCCAGTATAATATAAGTATTATCATCTGCATAATTATATTGTAAATGGTGCACTTATCTATAAAGTAAAAACAATATCATTAATAAATTTAGAATGTTTAAAATCAAAAGTCTCAGAATAGAGCCTTTATAGGAACAGCCTAATAAGTTAATAAGCCAAGTGCTTTATATATGATATTCTCCCATTTTAGACTTTTGTTTTCTGTTAGATAGATAATTTCAAACTAGAGAACATGCAATTATCTAATCAGCCATATGCCCCTAGCCATATGCCCCTAGCTTTTGGACTGTGAGATCATGCAGTAGACTGTCAAAAGTCTTGTACATGTCCATTAATATTGCTACCAAATGCTTGTTTCTGTCCAGCATCATCTTCCATTATTCAACCAGATGAATAAAGGGCATCTGTAGTCCGGTCTGAAAGCGGCTAGAAAATTATGAAATATATATTTTCTATTATTTATTTTTTTGATGCAGATTTTTTCGACGGAAACAGTTTCCATTGACGTAGTTTCAGTAGCCTCGATTTTTGAGTGACGTTTTGTGTGAAGGCAGTGGTTACTGGCATAACCATAACCGGCGCGTGGTGTTTGCTCTGTCAAACGTGGTCTCAGAAAATCCCTCAAAAATGTGAACTTGCGTGATAATAAATCCTTGACACAAATTTGAAGTGTATGTCGTTATAGCTTCCTGTCCTTTTAAATATAGCTATGTGGCATAATTTAGTCATATTTTTTAGTTGACCTATAAATTGATCGAGCTGATTGAATATAAAATTTATTCAAATTAAATTCGCAATTATCTTGTTTAAACACATATTTCTTTTTTTTTAATTTAAAGATACTATAGCCGCAGCGGCCTATACTAGTTGTAGAGGTAACTCCGACACTTAATCATGTATTTTTTGTAATATCTTAATTATCTTCCTGTATATTCTAAATATTGAACCAGCTAAACAAAGTTCAGTTCAAAGACTTAAAAAAATCCATTACACTACAAAAATCACGTATGAAAATGGAAACTGGTACTTCTTAAAGCAAAAATGATGAAAACCCTTGGAATTACCCAAAACCGATTTTTTCCATGTTAACACGGGGTGAGAGTGGTTTTGTCGAACTACCGGTTCGGCAAACTAATCTTATATTATAAAACAGGTAGTGGTTTCGGCGAGCTTAATGTATACAGTGCAAAAAATATCTAGTGTATAATTGGGCACGTCAATTTACTGGGTCTTAAAGGGACTCCACTGAGGTTTTTTGACACGATGGGATTGAAAATATTTTTTCAAGATAAATGTACCATTTGTTGTAGACTTAGACCTAATCTTTGTGCAAAATTCCAGATCATTTGCCTACTTTGTTTTTCCAGGATAATTATTCAAATTGTAAAAAATGTCCCTAAATGAAAATTGTTTAAACGCTTTTCACTCAAAACGGGCGAAGAAATGCATAAAAATACCATTTTCAATTTATCTCAAAGTATATTTCTTTAATATCTTTGCATATATTCCTGTTTAAAGTGCTCCAGCTCATTTATGTAAGAGATTCAAATGTTATTTTTTTGACTTTTAAACCTCAGTAGAATCCCTTTAATGTGTGGTTTATAACACATTTGCATGCAATTAAAGACAAGATATTGAAAATTTAAACCTATTATTTTCTTTAGTATAATAGTAATTTTTACATATAAACATTAACATGTGGTCTTTCTCATAATTTTGGGGGGAAAATGGCTGTTTTGTGGTTGTCTTATTTCTTATTTAATCTTTTATTGCATGAGCATATTGTGAAAAAGGGCTGTTTTCATTGAAAAACACACTGTTACAAGTTCAAACTGCTATGAAACTTTACAAAATGCTTCACTACTGATCAAACTTGGCACAAATGTTGACTGGACCATAGCCTTTGTAAAAAAATATCAAATTTTAAAAAAATTATCACATAGATGTCCTGCTCCTATACTACTATGTGGTCATGTTGTTGAAAAACAAAGTTATAACAATTATATTTATCAATTGCCGGGGTTATCTATCTCTTCGACCATTATAAGTAACATGTTATGCAGTTATATTGTATATAAAGTTTAACATATTTACGCGAAAAAGTACTTTTCTATTTTCAGTAATACTGATTTAATGTAGAATATAGTTCTCTTTTACACACTTTTTAATCAAGCAAAGGCGGAAACCCAGTTTTGGACGTAACATACTGTTGCGGAATAGAATTCTATAAATTTCGCTTGTAATCATCTCATTGACAGGTAAAATGTTGATAAATGTTTAATGCATAAACATTTGTACAATATTCTTTTATCAAAATATTGGTAAATTATCAATGATATTTGATATTATTCAGCTTTATCCAGCAGGTATTCTGGGGTATAGGGCCTTAGTACTCTTAGTCATATTTATTATAATTTGGAATTCTTTTTTAGCTCACCTGAGGACAATGTCCTCAAGGTGAGCTTTTGTAATGGCCCATTGTCCGTCGTCCAGCGTCCGTGCGTGCGTCCGTACGTGCGTCAACAATTTCTTGAAACAACTCTCCTAAACCAATTGGCCAATTTTTTTTAAACTTTGCAGGGATGTTACTTGCATGAAGCTGTACCAAAGTTGTTCAAAGAATTAAAGTACATAATGAACTCTAGATGCCATGGCAACCAAAAGATTTTTTTACAAGAAATCTTAAAAGATCTTCGTGTAAAAAACCGGAAAAGCTAGACTAGAGCTTATAGAAATTTGGCATGAAACCTAGTTCTAGTGTATATCTACATGTTTGTTGAAATAAAACCCCTAGGGTCAAAATTGGCCCCGCCCCACGGGTCATTGATTTTTCTTAAATGTACTGTAAATCCAGTGTTTTTTCAAGATGTTTTAATTTTCGCTATTTCTTCTGGGGTGAAATGGGGCTCCACTTTGACCTATTTCTCAGGTGAGCGATCCAGGGCCCACTAATATTATTATTTTTTACTTCTGGGCAAAGCAAAGTATTATCGAAATCATTTAAAAACATCGGCCTAAAACATTTTGCTAAAATATTCAGCACAAATTTTCAGCAGTACTCTTTCATGACTGACCTGAGCCTATAATTATATGACAATGCTTTGACTGGGCAAAGCAATGTCATATCGAAATTGCTCAAAAACTCACAAAATTTTCGCAAGAAAATCTTGCGAAACAAAAAAACAAGACAGCGTAAATTAACATTAATTTTGACCTATTTATGAAAAAAAGTAAAAAATAGATCTACACTTTTAACAAAATAATAAAACCATCATATCAGATTCAGAAAAGTCATGATTAAATCCTCTTATTTAATCAAATTACTTATATAGCTGATAAACAAATGGCAGTTACACAGTGTGAGAAATCTGATTGGCTAATTCAAATGCAAGCGTTGAAATGAGTCAAAAGTCTCAAACGAAATATTTTTGAACGAAATATTTGCCCATGCAACGCCAGTGAGAATGAATATATTTTTCCGTTCAAAATTTGAAACCAATTGATCTTTAAAACGCTTTTCTTAACCAGTATGGCTGATAGGCAAAAATAGATTGATGTTTATGTTTCATTTTTGATTGATAACAACATTATTTGAGAGTTTTTGTTAATGATTGGAGAGAGTTCTTTGAAAAGAGTGTTGAGAATTATTGGTTTTATTTTATCAGGACCAAAGGCCTTATGAGGGTTTAGGTTATTGAGAAGTTTCTCGATTCCTTTTGCTCCTATTTGGATATTTGGCAAAGAAGGAATGGATTGATCATGTTAAGGTTTATTTTACACAAGGATGCAAGGGTTAGGGGAGATTTGGGGCTGAAAACTGACTGGTATTGCTTATTTAAGGCTGTAGCCTTTGAGACATCATCATGGTGAAATTTTTCTTGCATGTCAGACAGAATTATCTACCATTTACACCGGTGCTGGAAAACCCTGTCTTACACCCCCGTGTAAGACAAGTTGCGTGCATTAAATGATGTAATTGCAGCGCGCCTTTTATGAATGAATTGCATTCTTAGGATGATGTTATTTAACGGTTATGAATAAAGTTGTAAGTTCATACGCTACTATAAGAGACAAGCGCATAATGAGAATATCAGTTTTCGTAATTTCTGTTCTGAAAATTAATGATATGTAATATGCAAGAGAAAGAATCAAACACCGGCAGTTGGCACATACGGGAATATCTAGCTCTCGGGTAACTGTTTAGTGGAAACTTGGCAGAGCCTCAGTACTGCCGTAAACAGTTACCCATGAGCTAGATATTCCGGTCTGTACTGACAGCCAGTGTAAGATTCTTATAATTTTCATATTTTAATGGGGGTACAGCAGATGTTTCTTGTTTTGAATGTTAAATTAAGGAGTACACCATTTTAGTGTTGGGTTTGTGACCATTTTGGACATCAGTGTTACTTAAATTTAAGATGTCTTCAAGATACAGTACAGATATCGAGGAATATGCAAATTTCTGCGAGTATCGAGTAATCTCAAAAAGCGTGACTCCGAGTGGATTATAAATTTCTCGGGTGAAAAAGAGTGACTCCGAGACAAAAACGAGTGACAATTTTGTCCGCGGGACTCCGTGAATCTCCGAGTCAAAAAGAGTGACTCCGAGAAAATAAGACTGATTTGGTACACGTATGCTTTATTTATTTATTAATTAATATAATGCTCTACCTCTAAAATAAAATCCTTCAACGCATGTATTATTCATTCAAAATAACAATGTTGTCGAAAATTCTTCGTTGATGTAAAGTATCACAAGTGAAAACGAAAGTAGACACACTTGATTCATTAATTAATTAAAGGAAAGAATAACCGATGATTTCCCGCAATTCCCGTAACGCTCAGTGTCAAAAACCTATTTAATTTAGTATTCTAAAATAAGAAAATATAGATGAGCTTCTTTTTTGCATTGTTTATACAAATTTATAATTATTATGTAAGCAAAAAAAAGAAGAAGAAAAAAAAGGAAATATATGGCAAAACAACCACGTGCTTAGGTCGATTCATTCCATTGACATACTATCGTAAGGGTAATTATACTTTGTACCTGAACTGAATAAAAAAACAACATTTTCTTTAAGACAGTTTACAAAGTATTCTTCAGTGAAATGCATCTGCCTTGGAAAGTAATTTTATACTTTTAAGTCAGGCTTTTAGATAAATTTGTACCAGTTACATAAATGATACCAAACTGATTTCCATGTGAAGTACATGTACGTCTCCTTTTAATTGTTGGTTGATAAAAAATCCGTGAAATACGAGATATAATACATCATTCCATACAATGCACTAGCCAAAACAGCGACACCCTATGTCGGCATGTACAGTCCTGCTTTTAACATTAATGTTTAAATTTATTTTACTATTGCTTTCAGAACAATATAGAACAGAGTTAAGAAGTTCGATCTGCTAGGCAATTCTACCGATGTTGGCAGCACAAGAAAGGACAACATTAAGGAATTCATTTATGAAATTCTACCGATGTTTGCAGGGGGAAAACAACAGGCGCTGCGTCGTCTCAAGAATAAAACCATGAATTATAAAACAAGAACATTGAGATTGGCAGTGATTTTTTAAAGGCATGGCGGTCTTTTTCAATCCACATACGTACATGTACAATGCATGCCCGCTTGCTGTGACGATCAAATATGTTCATATGCTATTATAAAAATATTGTTTTATCGTCTATTAACAGTACATGTACGTGAAATCGGAAGTAGTTTAATCTTTGTCAAAACTGTTTTTTTATTTTTATACCCCCGCACAACAAAGTTGTAAGGGGGGTATACTGGAATCAGCTTGTCCGTCCGTCCGTCCGTCCGTCCGGCCGTCCGTCCGTCGGTTTTTTCTTGTCCGCCCAATAACTTAAGATTCCTTTGACCCTTAGTCTTCATATTTGGCATGGAGGTTAGTCATGATTAGTAGATGACCCCTATTGATTTTGAGGTCACCAGGTCAAAGGTCAAGGTCACAGGGGCCTTGACTTCAAAAAGCTTGTCCGCCCAATAACTTAAGATTCCTTTGACCCTTAGTCTTCATATTTGGCATGGAGGTTAGTCATGATTAGTAGATGACCCCTATTGATTTTGAGGTCACCAGGTCAAAGGTCAAGGTCACAGGGGCCTTGACTTCAAAAAGCTTGTCCGCCCAATAACTTAAGATTCCTTTAACCCTTAGTCTATATATTTGGCATGGAGGTTAGTCATGATTAGTAGATGACCCCTATTGATTTTGAGGTCACTAGGTCAAAGGTCAAGGTCACAGGGGCCTTGACTTCAAAAAGCTTGTCCGCCCAATTACTTAAGATTCCTTTGACCCTTAGTCTTCATATTTGGCATGGAGGTTAGTCATGATTAGTAGATGACCCCTATTGATTTTGAGGTCACCAGGTCAAAGGTCAAGGTCACAGGGTCTTGACTTCAAAAAGCTTGTCCGCCCAATAACTTAAGATTCCTTTGACCCTTAGTCTTCATATTTGGCATGGAGGTTAGTCATGATAAGTAGATGACCCCTATTGATTTTGAGGTCACCAGGTCAAAGGTCAAGGTCACAGGGGCCTTGACTTCAAAAAGCTTGTCCGCCCAATAACTTAAGATTCCTTTGACCTACAGTCGTCATATTTGGCATGGAGGTTAGTCATGATTAGTAGATGACCCCTTTTGATTTTGAGGTCACTAGGTCAAAGGTCAAGGTCACAGGGGCCTTGACTTCAAAAAGCTTGTCCGCCCAATAACTTAAGATTCCTTTGACCTACAGTCGTCATATTTGGCATGGAGGTTAGTCATGATTAGTAGATGACCCTATTGATTTTGAGGTCACCAGGTCAAAGGTCAAGGTCACAGGGGCATTGACTTCAAAAAGCTTGTCCACCCAATAAGTTAAGATTCCTTTGACCTACAGTCTTCATATTTGGCATGGAGGTTAGTCATGATTAGTGGATGACCCCTATAGATTTTGAGGTCACCAGGTCAAAGGTCAAGGTCACAGGGGCCTTGACTTCAAAAAGCTTGTCCGCCCAATAACTTAAGATTCCTTTGACCTACAGTCGTCATATTTGGCATGGAGGTTAGTCATGATTAGTAGATGACCCCTTTTGATTTTGAGGTCACTGGATCAAAGGTCAAGGTCATAGGGACTTTGACTTCAAAAAGTTTGTCCACCCATTAACTTAAGATTCCTTTGACCCACAGTCTTCATATTTGGTATGGATGTTGATCATGACTATAAGGTGACCCCTATTGATTTTGAGGTCACTGGGTCAAAGGTCAAGGTCACAGGGACCTTGACAAAAAGAAAAGCTTTTCTTCTCAATTGCTAAAGAATGTCCTTTCCGCAATGTATTGATTTTGACATATTCACATTTGAAGCATGTAGAATACATAACTTAGCAATGCACTGGCTTAGTAACCTCAGATTTGGCAGGGAGGTTGTCCTTGAGCTCTAAATGGCCACTGTTGATTCTGACAAAGTGGTATGCGGGGGTATTCACGCCATGATAGTGGCAGTTCTAGTTATAAAATGACATGATATAGATGATGTACAAACCATAAACAAATAAAACAAAAAGACAAATAAAATGATCATTTTATTCTTTGCTGTTTTTATTTTTTGTCAATCTATGTAATGCTGATTACAGGTGAATGAATTACGGGAGCAGTGCGCTAGGTAAGTTGAACGGCCTCTGTCAACTTGTTAACACCTCCATAACTCTTGAATTCCTCCATAATGCCTGAAATAAAAAACAAAAATCTTAATTTATTAATGATCATCACAAGACAACTGACTTTTGATATCAATATCGACATACGTCTACATATGACTTTGATAACAGAATGAGACCGACAGATTTTCGGAGATACTCTTGGAATAAAATTACAACAATATATTACTAATTTTTATGCAGCTTTATTTAGAAACGATTAAGTTAATGTTAATTCTCAAGAATTATATATAAATCAAGTGTCTTCTAATTAAAACGGCGGATGTGACAGGTTGACACGTAACTAAAATACATGTAAACAATGGATTATGAAGAAACGTACATGCACATTATGACAATTTTTAAAACTATACAAACCAATATAAAAGTTGGGAAAGTCATTTTTTTTTATGTGCACATGTTATCAATGATTAAAATATTATGAAGATCGAAACTCATTTTCCACATTGAAAAAAAATAAACACAACACAATATTTGGCACCTGAAATAAATTAGAACGGCACGTTATCGGTATTTGATGCATATAGAAACATTTAAGATTAAGAAGTTTATATAATTAATTCATTTCTTAAAGAAGTATAAAAACATGTTGGGCCGTTATTATATGGATTTTTTAAATCGCTTTTTGTTTTTGATAGAATTTCGGGTTCCTGTGGTTATTGCTACTGACCTAATTAATCGGGATAAAAATAAACTTGAGAACTGATGACGCTTACGGTAGTGATTTTTCTAATCAAATGTACCTTTCAACTGATTCAGGGTAAATTGAAAACAACAACCGTAAAAATCATCTTTATTTTCGAATGGTAATCTAAAGAATTAAATTAAATATAAAATGAGATTGCACTTGCATTTATTTACACCAGCTAGACACCGACACGGAGTTACGCGGTAATTCTCTCTCGGAGTCACGCGCTTTTATTTTCGTCTCAGAGTCACTCTCATCACACGTTTCTCACGCGGAGTCACTCGTTTTTATGGACAAATACTCTCGCGGAGTTGCGAGTACTTTCCTCGATCTTGGAGGATTTTGCATATTCCTCGATATCTGTACTGTATTGGTTATAAGCCTCTTTAACCTTTTTCCGCTCTGGATGTTTCATGTCAAGGAACTAGGAATAGACCCTAGGATCTAAACCAGGAGGCTGGAAAGATTCACTTAATGTTTGATTCAATTTCAATTTCTGGATACACCGTGGCCGATTCCATTATTTTCGATTTGATGCATATCTGATTACTATTTTATCATAATAAGGTCCCATTCACAAAGACAAAAAGTATGTTTCTTTTTTTACAATTGTCTAATAATGAATTGTCAATACTAAGTCATTGAAAAAAATTGTCAATGGCTTCAAAATTTGAGAAACAGGAACTCAATCAATGAGACTTTGTTTCATGAAGCAAAAAAAAAAAAAAGAAAGAAAAGAAAGAAAATATAATAACAAGTCTCTAAGTTTAATATTATGAACATGCTCAGGTCTGTTCACATTAGCATGTATAGTGGACTTTGACTGAAGGAGCAATTTGAGAAAAATAATTCGAACAAAAAAAACAAAACAAAAAACTATTGAGACAACTAAAGGATCTTACTCAAATAGGGATGTATATAAAATTCAGACCCCCTCTGTAAGTGACCCCCTCACCCAACCTCACATGTTGCTGTTGTCCTACTTTCACTTTCACATTTAACTATTGGTACACTGTTTTCTTTTATTTTTGGTTCTATTTTATCAACTTAGTCCTATTTCTTTCTTTTTTATGAGTTACGGTAAGTACTATATCTATACAGAATATAGTGTATATAATAGTTATGTGTTATTTCTTAGCTAAATTTAACATTGGAGTCATTTTATTGCAAGGTAGGTCATTAATTTTGACTGTGTCTGTAAATGTAAAGTGCTAGTATACAACACAGGTTGGAATTTTCTGTCAAGTCCTTCATGTGTTTGGATTATTTCTTTTCATGGTAATTGTACATGTTCCCAATTATTTTCTTGAAACATTCATTCTTTCTCATTTATCAGTAATTGGAAAGTTTTTGCTGTAATATAATACACAAGTTGTGACTTTTTCTTTTACTTTAGAGTTTACAGTGTTTCATCTTCATATTAAGACAGACATGTAAACAAATCCATTCCACTGTGGCAAAAATGCCTACAATTTTTTAAGATCATTAATTTTGTCCCTGCCATCATTCTTCAAAAGTGAAAAAACAAACAAACCAAAAAATCACTGCGATGTAAAGCTTTACATGATTTCATGTTATATACAATGATATTTAACTTACTTACTGTTTTGACCTTGTAACTACTAACACAAGTAAGGGTTTCTTGGCAAAGATTTAGGTCATATTATCATCATATTGATTGTTAGTGAATTTTGCTGGCTTATTTTTATTTACTTCCTCATTTAACAATATTGTTTTACTGTTTATTAAACTTTTATGCTTCTTACTGGTGTGTGTTGGAATTAAGGATTCATTTGAGATAGTGTAATTCAGTTAGCCTATCTAAGGTTGGTGGTTCTACATGGTGCCCGTTTGTCCCTGAAATAATGCACAAAGCGGACACCTGAAGTCCGGCTGTCCTAATTTTTAATGACCTTTGATTTCAAACCAAAACAGAAATAAAACAAGTAAAAAAATATATATATTTATAAAATTATTTAAATATTTTTTGCTATGTATCCGAGAGAAAATGGGGAAAAACCATGATTAAACAGACCATTGAGTATGTGTCATAATAAAACAGTGATGTGATAATTGAATATTATATCTTATGTTATTTCATATTGTCATGAACTGAACCCACATCCTTTTAAGCTGCAGATTTATCATATCTAAATTTATGGTCATAAAACAGGCTTATCAGCTTCATTCAGTGCAGACAGTATCCGAAAATCCATTAAAATGAACTTTGCATGGTGGACACTTCATTTGCTGAATTTAAAATATTTAAAATGAAATAAATGAAACAGGAGGAGATCGATGTTGTTATTCAATTGTATGATTTCTTTGAAATTTTATTCTAAGGCTATTTTAATGAAAGTACTGAATATATGTCAGTGATTTCTCAACTTATATAACAGGGGCCTTTCCCAATTGAAATTTTCTTTAAAATCATGCAGTGTTTCCAAAAATCTAAACTTGCACCAAAACATTTACTTCCCGAATAAGCAGTTTTAGAAATAATTCTCCTCAAATTTTAAGAGGCAAACTGGCTTTGTACAAATGATGTGAGAAAGATTACTGTATGTATCTAGGTACGTTTAAGCTCGACTCTTTGAAGAAAATTGTTGGGCTAGCCACAACTCAGCAGTGCATGGGCATCAGCCATTCCCACTAATTGAACTGCACAACAAGATATTGTGCTATCTTGTGTCTGGGCAATATCTCGCCTCTACTTCTGACCTAGAATGAAAATATCTCAGAATCTAGCTTTGGCATGTCAACATATTTTGATTTTATCCAGCTTAGGTCCTTAAGTCTAGCATGGATTTTAACAGAATTTTATCAACCTTCTTGAACTTACCAAACACTAAAAATAGTCAAGCATGCTGTCTAATTGACAGCTCTTGTTGCATAGTTATGCTCCTTTTTCTACTGGATTTAGTCTAGCAAAGTGTTGTTCTGATCAGTAATTTCTTTACAAGTAGGGTTTATGCATGTATAATGCTTGTTGCACTAGTATTCCATTAATAATCAAGGGCAGATAACTGTCAAGTTTGCATAGTTATCTCCCTTCTTTGACAATACAATTATAGCATTGATTAAAGTGGAACATGCAGGGCTATAGACACCTTGTTTTAAATGTAAAGATAAACAAAGAAATGCATGTATATAATTATTTTCTTTGAGTGCTGTCAGACTTCCCGAAAGTTGAAAAAAACTGTCAGACATTCGGTCTGACAAACCATGAAAATCTGTCAGACCGAAACGAAATCTGTCGGACCAAATAAAATTGATCAAAATCAAAAAATAACGTGTGTTTGTATTTCTAGAGACTTTTTGTTTTTAATTATTTCGCCGTAAAAATCTGCACATTCCTTACAGCGCATTTTCATCTCCTCCCTATCATACACCAACGATTCACTGTCTTGCTTCTAATTTTCATTAAATTTTGTCTCAGGTCTACTTTTATTATCCTTTTACTGCTGTTCTGCGCGTTCCTCTGACGTAGATTTTTTATTTTTCCAAGGTTTGGCACCTTTAGCGACGCCATTTTGTATACATGCGGCTTGGATAAAAGCCGGACAGTCGGACCGATCCGGGATAAAAACTCGTCGGACCTGATCAAAATTTATCGGACATGTCCGTCGGACCGACGTATTTCGGGAAGTCTGGCTGTTTCCACTATTGCATCTAATATACATGTACATTGTTTAATATTTTCAAGATGCATAATAAGTTAACAATAAAAGCATTTGCTAAAAACAGCTGTTTGATTTTTTGTGAACTGAAAAACTGAAAATTGCAAATAAATGTGCTGAGATTATTTGATTTTTTAACAAGTATTTTGCATATTTACATACCTTAGCCAAGCTGGGATTGGGCCAATCAGGGTTTCGTTGAAGTAAAAATTTGATACCTGGAAAATAATATAAAAATGCTTGCCTTTCTAAAGGATTGCTTACCTATTTGCATAGCTATGTTGAATTTCAAATGTTTTTAGTTAAATGACCTTTTATATTATATCAAAATGTATAAAAGGCATAAAGATTTATATTGAATACGTTCAATTTACTTTTCCAAAATCAGTCAGCGTGCTTAACTTTTTCAAAATTTAAGGAGTGACTAATTTAAGGAGGAAGTTAATTTTTGTTGTTGATGGTGCAATAAGTATGTATCTAGGTTATGAGGCTAAGCGGTGAATGTGGCAATTTGCCAAAAGTGTAATCCGAGACAGTCAGACACTGACTGGACATACCAGAAGATAGGGTTCAAAAGGTGTATAAATGTCACCTGCACGCCCGTTTAACTCACAACGAGTGAAAAATGTCCATCGGTTAAAATGTTGTGAGCAACTTCCGTTCCTCGTTGTGAGCACCCATCTTTGACCTGTGACACGATAAACAAGGTGACTTTTTCATAATTTTTGAAGATTACAGACATTAATGTAAAAATATCGGAATGCAGTTAGCTAGCTATGTGTTTTCCGAGTATGCACATGTAAAGATATTGTCTGTTGGTGGACAATTTGATGGAAATACCGTGCGACGCAGTCACTCGGGGTAGGTGGAAAACTGGAGACAACTTCTCTTTGGACCTAATTTAACATTGAAAACGTCGATTCTGGTGACGTTTTGTGCATTCTTACCTAAAACAGATGCCCACAAGTCTTCAGTGTTAATTATTATCTGAAAGTCTTCGTAGAAACGAAGATATACTCTATTTTGCTTTAATCCTCGTTGTGAGCACCATAACCTCGTTGTGAGCAAGACAAGCGCAGTGCTTGTCTGGGTTTAATATGTAATTCAAATGGCAAGAATACAATTTTTAATCTACCAAAAGCAATCAAAACGTTTTTGTACAAAAGTTTTTCTTTGCAATAGTTCTTCTTTTTCTTTTTAAAAGTTTTTTTGAAAATTATTCTTCATATTCACAAGTCATCAGATTAACAGAAGAACTAATCAGTGTAGGTAAATCAGGTATTTTATTTCGTATACTCTGGTTTGGCTCGAGTGAACATCACGGGAGTTTATGAATATTTCAACAATTTCACAGTCTGTGTGATACACACATACATATGTTTATCCTGAGCTGAAGACTGACCAAGTTATGTAAAACAAGAACTATCACGGTAAGTTGACAATGCCCCTGAAGTGGTGCTTTGTCCTTAGATTTATGGACCAGATAGATTATTTGTTTTTGGACAATTAGATCTTCAATGTGAAGGTAATTCAATGTCAAGGTGAAATACATATAGGTCAGTTGGAAGGTCTTGTCCAAAGGGGCATTGTGTCCAAATATGAATTAAATCAACTTACTTATAAAGAAGTGATGACCAATCTTAAAGTTTTTGGATGTTCTAGAAGGTCATTCACGGTACAAGATAAAAAAATACAGATCAGTTTGAAGATCTTGCCTAAAGGGGCGTTGTTTCAAAATATGAGTAGAATCCGTTTACTAATAAGGAAGTTTTGACCAATTTTTAAGAATTTGGACAATTTGACCTTCAAGGTAAAGGTCATTCAGGGGTCAAGTTCAAATAAAATAGGATAGTTGAAAGGCCTTGTCCAAAGATGTGTTGTGCCTAAACATTATGCCAGGACATTATGGCCAATCTTAAATGTTTTTGGACAATTTGACCTTCAAGGTAAAGGCCATTCAGGGGTAAAGGTAAACAAATACAGGTCCGTGGGAAGGTGCTAAGGGATGTTGTGTTCAAATATGAATCAAATCCGTTTTCTAATAAGGAAGTTAAGGCCAATGTAAAATTTTCGGACAGATTGACGGACGTAACATCTTATGATATTTATGAGGCAAATCAGCTCATAAACACCACCTGGACTAACGTCCATTAGCAAAATTAGCTCAAAAAATAGCTCTTAATTTGAATTTTATGAGTTTTTGTTCTTTATTTAACTACGGAATGAAGCTCATAAATATCATATATTTGCTCGGACTGACAGACGAACAGTTCAAAACTAATATGCCTCCCTTTGGGGTATGCACAACGTCAAGTGCAAAGAAATGCTGCTGTGCAAAAACGTTTTAATTGCTGTGGTATATTGAAAATTATATTTTCACCATCTGAATAACATATTTAAACCATACACACACTGCGCTTGTCTTGCTCACAACGAGGTTATGGTGCTCACAACGAGGATTAAAGCAAAAAGGATATATCTTGGTTTCTATAAAGACTTTCAGATAATAATTTACGCTGATGACTTGTGGGCATCTGTTTTAGGTAAGAATGCACAAAACGTCACCAGAATCGACGTTTTCAATGTTGAATTAGGTCCAACGTGAAGTTGTCTCCAGTTTTCCACCTGCCCCGAGTGACTGCGTCGCACGGTATTTCCTTCAAATTGTCCACCAACAGACAATATCTTTACATGTGCATACTCGGAAAACACATAGCTAGCTAACTGCATTCCGATATTTTTACATAAATGTCTGTAATCTTCAAAAATTATGAAAAAGTCACCTTGTTTATCGTGTCACAGGTCAAAGATGGGTGCTCACAACGAGGAACGGAAGTTGCTCACAACATTTTAACCGATGGACATTTTTCACTCGTTGTGAGTTAAACGGGCGTGACCTGTGTCCAACCAGGTATCTGCGAAGATAACCTCTTTTTAGCAGATCAAGGTATTTCAAAATGATTTGTCTGTTTATGTCATTCACCAGTTGTGCTTTGTGAAGCTGTACTACCCTGCCAAATTTGAATATGACTTAAAATTATAAGCCATTTGAATTTGGAACAATTTAGATTAATACAATAATTGTATATAATGTCTTAAAATTAAGTTTAGATATTAGATTATACACAGTGTCAGTTTTGAATGCTTGATTATACGCAAAAATTTGACACAAAGATATTTTTAATTCCTAGAAGTCTGTCTCTCCTGTGTTTATAGGAAACTAAATATTTATCTATTTATAGCAGTCTTTATATATGCGTAGTTAAACAGCTCCCCCTATAGGTAAAGTTTAACTTTACAAGTTGAGTTGTGGTTTAATACAGGATAAGCCATATTTGTTGTGAGTAATATACTGTATGATTATTATTTATTTTAAAAAGAGTTCGTTTATAATGATTAATAAAAGTAAATAAGATTTTAAAAGTTGAAAACTTAAGCTTTTTTCATGCAATAATAGCTAAAATATTGTACATTGACTTGTTTCTAAACTATATGATACATGTAGAGTTAAATTACCGTATGTGCACTCTGTAACGGGACAAGTATTTTTACTGTTCAGTTACTGTCAATGTCAATGAGGTAGCAATTAAAAGCTAATTTTAAATATAAAACAAGTTCTTGCATAAATTTATTAAGTATCATGGGGCGGACGGTATTAAATAAATGTTGGCTGATTTTTATGCCTTTATAAACAAAAACATGTATTTTGTACACTATGCATGCCAAATAACTTTTCAAGTTCACGGTCTAGTGGTGACAGGGTCACTGGCCTTAATTATAAGAGTTGCTGTACGCTGTATATAATTGATGTTCTTTCCTTGTAAAAGAGATGATGGTTACATTATGAAAGTCAAGTAACAAAGCTTACTTACATTGTGAAAGTCAAGTAACAAAGCTTAATTACATTGTGAAAGTCAAGTAACAAAGCTTACTTACATTGTGAAAGTCAAGTAACAAAGCTTACTTACATTGTGAAAGTCAAGTAACAAAGCTTACTTACATTGTGAAAGTCAAGTAACAAAGCTTAATTACATTGTGAAAGTCAAGTAACAAAGCTTAATTTAAATTACATTGTGAAAGTCAAGTAACAAAGCTTAATTTAAATTACATTGTGAAAGTCCAGTAACAAAGCTTAATTACATTGTGAAAGTCAAGTAACAAAGCTTAATTGTATCCAAAGGTATTTTTCTTTTCGTTTAAAAGCATGGAATGGCCTCATATGGATGAAATCCCTTTTCCACATACTTGAAATTTTGTGATATTACGTAAGTCATAGTGACATATTATGCTCCTCATATGATGGTCAGAACAAATTTCCTGCTGCAAAACAAAAATTATAAATGCAATCTTTATCTATATTCACATCAAAAAAAGTTTTCTTGATGGACTAACTTTTATTCTGATGTTTCTGTAGTGTTGTATACGCTGTAAGCTTTATAAATCTTTATTTTGTCTCCAGCCTGTTTACTCATTGACTGATTTAAAACAGGGAAAGTCTAAGGCAATCAGGGATTTTTTGTATAAATTGCCCCATGTCATATTATTGGAGATCAAATCATTATAGTGTAGACCTTGTCAGTGTCTTGTCATATAGCTGTGTACTTTTTTTTCGGACATTATTTCATAAGGTCATAGTACCATGATATATACATGTATATTGAAAATCATGTTGGAATCCCATATAGAGAATCAATGTATAATGTATTGGAAATCATGTCGGAATACCAAGGTTAAAAATGTGAATGTATAATTTATTGATTAGCTGATAACATTTGCAATGTGTCTTGATAGAATCAGTGTGATATTACATTATTTGAACCGAAAATGATTTGCTAGGCCATTTGTTAATATCTCTTCAGAGAGGGTAAAAAAATCCACTTGATAAACAATATCCCTACACAGGCAATAGTGCAAAAAGAACTTTAAAGTAACCGTAATGATAAGCCAGTAATATGATACCACAACCCTGGTGACCCACCCCTGTCAGAAGGGCAGGGCAAATGAGCGGAGTTTTTACCTGCCACCTGTCCTGGCACTATTGGGTCAATACAGTGGTTTTTGTTTTGGTGCTGAAATGGCCAGGAATATGTCCAATTAGCTGGAGCGGACGTTAGTGGGGATTATACCTTCAGACTCTGACTGTCTTATGCAAGGCTGCGGATTTAAAAATCCATCAGTGAAAGTTTCGTCTCTATACCCTGCCGATGGAGGAGCAGTGGTTACAATTAACACGGTGTAATATACAATAGTTATAATGAGATTAGGAAATAAGTGAATGACGTTTGCTTATTGTTAATTGATTTAATAATGTCCTTGTGTGAAGTTGTATCCTGGTGACTTTCGAGGCTGGGCGTTTTAAATATCCCATGATAATGAATTTATTCCTACTAATTAAATATAGCCACAACTGGAAATTTTACATAATATATTGACTTTTCATGCAATTTTCTACCTAACTTAATGCATTTGCCCACAATAGGTCAGGGGACTTAAAATTAAAATATTTACAGATCATGCATGTTTATTATTAAGAAATACTAGGAAATACTAGGAAAGAAATCCAATTTGTATATTTACTTTATGATTTGATTTTTCAAAAAGCATATGAGCATGCATTTGTTGCCTCGTTCTGTACATATTTTATTTGTTTGTTTTTTCACCCTGATATTAACACAAATTAATTGACTTGGCCGTCAATGGTCCTCACCTGAATTTATAGTGTCCAAGTTCAGTTTTCTCCAGCAACCTCTTGAGCTTAGCAAACAGAGATTATGTAACTGTTAATATTGTTGATTTTAAATCTGAGTGCATGGTGCAAGATTTTTAACATGGTTATTCATCATGCTTGAAAAGCTACGATTTATCATGTACATGTATATAGAATATTAGGAAGTTAAATTTTGACATTTTCAATATGTGAAAACATCGACCTCCTGGTGTCTTATTAAACATGATTTATGACTAAAGGTAAATAATGCACTAGCTTTAATGTTTTTAAAATTGTCAAGTCAAATTTTAGATTTTCTTGTTTTTCAATAATGCCTTTTGAAGGCCCCTATGCAGAATATAAAATGATCTGTAATGTTTCAGATGTGTGGGGGATTCTGTATTGAATGCATTGAATTGAATGAAATTGTGTGAAGTGATCCTATACATACAATTATTCAACTCATTCAATAAATTTGATTAGGCATCTGCACTAGGAGTTAATATTCTATTAATTATACGGTATCCAGATATTCTAGGAAAATCAAACATATTTGTTTGACCTTGATTCTAGTAACATATGCAAAAAATGGGGCACTGGTGCATGTTCATGAACAAAATACTAAATGTGGTGTGGTGTGCATAGAGCATTGTATACATTAAGATTGCACATACCAGTAGTGCAGGCGGGCCAGATTTTTTATATTGAATGAAACGGGCAATAACGGGTTCCAAGGTAAGGGCGATATATGGCAGATAAATAAAAACCAGAGGCGGAAACAATTATAAACCCTGTTGCCAGTGCATAATGTTCCCTATTCATTCAAGTCATATTTTAAATTTTCCCTAAAGGTGATTTATAGCATTGTCCATTATATAGTATTGATTCAATGATGGAATAAATCCATTTAAGATACGTAATTATATATATATATATATCGGGTTAAAGTGTAAAGAGGTTTAGTTCTACATGTATGAATAAGTTGTAAAAAATGGTTCTACTATAGTTTTATAATGTTCTTTAAATTTTTCTCTGTATCATTGAGATAGATGTTAAATATATTTTTTTTCACATTATACTGTTGTATGTGGGAGGAGGTCATAAAAACCTCATCCTGTTTAACATCGGAATTGTTTGTGAAATTTTATAAATTAAAATATAATGCCCTCCTCCTACTCACTGTTCTCAGGCTATCATTGTAATGTTTGATAAGAGAATTTGTGTCCTGTTAGATTGTGGGTTAAATAATATACCCTTAATCATTTGTCCTTTGGAAGTTTGAATTCTGTCATGTTCTAGCATATGCAATGTTAGTGATTCTAGTTGGGTACCTACATGCTAATGCCCAGAGGGGCACCAGTAAAGCTGGGCCTCTGCATGTGACAAAACATTAAACCCGGCCTTGGTTTTATAGATATATTTGTAAATATTTGTGATAATATAATGTTTAAGATGACATGTTGCTTAGCTGAGATAACAAATTAGCTGATGCAGATTCCAATTATCAGGTGCACTGCTTTAAAATTAATGCTTATACTTTGTTAGAAAATTTACTGATATAGTAATAGTAACTCTTTCCTCCACATGCTCCATGGAATAAATTGACTATTATCACAATGTCATATAGTGTCACTTTGTTTCCAGTGTTAAAAATTATTCATGACTTGATTATTTAGTATTGTAAAGATGTGGGAGACTTGGTATTTAGTGATGTAAAGATAGACTTGATTAAAAGATAAAGATAACTTGGTATTTAAGTGATGAAAACATTAAAGTGACTTGGTATTGAATGTTGTCAATCGGTAATTTGAGTGATGTAAAGATTAAGTGTGACGTTTTTAGATCAAGTTTATATTTATAGTGTTGTATTGCCTGTCATGATTATAGCTAAATAGTTTTTTTTTTAATTTAAAAGATATAAATATTTTTTAAATATGCGTCAGTTACCAGAAGGTCAAGTACTTGACCTTGTCTGTAGGTGGGGTACTTGAATATTATCTAAAGATTGGGTACTTGACATTAATCTGAAGGTCACAATGGCCCTGATACATATTGCATGCAATAAAGATTACACCGAGTGTAGAATTACAGATAAGGTGACAGGTAAAATATGTCGGTAGTTGTTTGAAATTGTTTGAAAAGTAACCGGAAGATAACTTTGTCGGATATAATATGTGCTTTTTGTAACACATTCCTAGCTTATTGTATAATATATAATCAGAGTTATGACAACCATATTTATTTCAAAAACAAACAAGGAAATTACCCTGTTGCTTAGATTATCATGTTTTGATTTACATACAATGTACAGTGAGTGAAAACAGGTATTTATTGAAGATTGTGAGCAGGTGATATTAAAATTTTTGTTCTTTATGTACTTGCAGACGACACATTTTCTAACCGACTGATCCTGTGGAAAAGATAAGAAGTAGAGTAAAGATGCCAGAAGGCAGTGACGGTTACGTTAGGGCAGAATTTCAAACTGATGATGAACAAGAAGACAGCAAAGAAAGTTGCAATCAAGTGAAGTTGGTAAAAAGTCTGCAAAATTTCAGTGGCTATACATCAAGTGGTGGCAGTGATTCGGAACAAGATCCGAGGGACTGGGGTAGAAGTCCTAGAAATGGACATGTACGCTCCAAAACGCTCAATATGCATTCAGACCTGCATGGTTGCCAGAGAGGTCTTCAATCTAAAACTCGGAGACAACAGTCTCATTCTTATCAAAAGTTGCAAGAAAGAGCTAGTGAACAGGGAAAGAAAGCTACAAGCCTACCTGACAAACAGAAAATAAGAAGGCGAAGAAAGAGACAAACGTCCTGCAGCTATGGCGAAACTAAGAAAGACAGTAACCGAGTAAGCTGTATTCTACGATATTTGAATGTTGATAACGGAACAAAGAGTTATGTTGCAAAAGAAAAATCTATCGATAATTCCATATTGATCAGCAAGGACAACAAGAAATTAACTGACTTTGATAAAGATACTGACAATATCAAGAGAGAAGTTGACTCAAGTGAAAAAAGCTTTGAAGGAGTTAAAGATAATAAAGAAATGTATGAGATTGATGAAGAAAAACTGAAAGAAAATTCATCAGTCAGCACCACTGATGACAAAAAGGATACTGAGAAATCTGATCCTGTTGCTAAGCTAGTAAAAGTTGATAAAGACAGGTTGAACAGTCGGGCATCTTTGAAGATGTGTACAGCCAAGAATACGACAAAGTTGCAGACTGACATGCTTGAGAAGCAGAAACTCAAAAAGGAAGATGCTAAAACTTGTAAGGAAATGGAGAACCAGTTTGGAAAGATGTTCAGCAATGACATACGGGATGTGGAAAAAAACAGTATCCATGACAAACTTATTGTCAACATGGAACAGGGAAAATCAAGACAGAATTTCCAATTAGATAATAGGGATGTAGAAATAATGTGAGTACTTTTTTGTTTAAATTTTTTTTTTTTTAATTTTCAGTATTTATTGCATTTTTTTATCTAAAAAAATCTTGTACTATCAGACTCAAGTCTGCCAGCCTTGTCAAATTGATAAGCAAATGTTTTACAGTTTAGACTTTGAGAAAACCCCTAAATTCAACAAATATTCTTCCAACTTAGCTTTTGTCTGCTTGATATATTTCCCTATATGTCAGAATGGACTGAATTAAACAATTTGGACCTGTTTGTGCTATTAGAAGAACAAAATAATCAATTTGTTTAGCCCATTATATTGCTGATTTGTTCATATATTTTTATTAAACTTTTGAACGTCACCCTGGGTTTGTTGAAGTTTGACTTAAATTGGTTCAATTCAACATTATTTCTGTCACATCTCATTTGACAGTTACTTCAATTAGTTATGGAAAGTGTGTTGAATACACGTACAAATGATTTTTCTACAATTCAATGAAAAGTTATCATATCATTTGAAGGAAACTTTTTTTTAAATCTTCATAGAAATAAACATATGCCCATCCCAGCTCTCTAAACATGCAATATTGAAGCATTTAGATCTTTAGGTCTATTTTATACTGGCAAGTGTGATGTTAGAGTGATGCAGTTATGATTTATCAAATTTATCGCATCTGAAATCCTGGGCTGTAAGTTCTTTTTGAGAATAATTACGAAGGCAATTTTTAATACGGTTCACTTTTACTTTTTTGTTCACTAAAAACAGGGGCCTTGTTAAGGCACCTTCAGTATATATCTGAAAAAGCTCCTCTACAATCACAAAAGATCGTTCACAAAAGATTTTCTGATTTCTTCCACAACAATTTTGAAGTCATAATTGAGTGAGATAAAGTCCTGCAATAGGATGACTTCTTAAATGTTACAATATTAATGCTTATTTTAGGGAGAGCAGAAATGTTGAAACTGAGGAAACCAAATTGAAAGCAGTTCTTGACCCAAAAGCTGTTTATGAAAAGGAAAAAATGGACAAAAGCGATAAAGAGAAACCTCTCAATGGAAAAAGGGATGAAGAGAAATCAGTTGATGATAAAAACAAAAAGGAGGAGTCTCTAGGATTTGAAGTGAAGTGTGAAAGTTTGATGGAGACAGAGCCAGAAAGTACAAACTTAGAGGTAAACTTTGTAGTATGGTAGATACTATTGCACCAATAATGTGTTTACCCTATGGTTTCAATATGCAGTGTCCATGTTCTTTCCTGTAATGTGTCAAACATTTTAGGTATTTGATGAATATTTTGTTTCATAGAATGTACAAAGTAATCTGATATCTAGGAATTTTACATGGAATTTTTTCTTTCCTTTAAATGATGGCTAGATCTATATAAGGCAGAAAAATGTAAAACTTTTCAAATTCTTGTGGTTTTTAAAGCAGAAGTGATCAAAATACAAGGAAACAAAAACATAATTCACACCCTTATTGTTACCATCTTCAAATCCTGAATGAAAGGTATTTTTGAAAAAATGCATGACCTCTCAAAAATTATAAGAGGGGAGGTGGTCCTGATGTTAACCCTTTATGCCCTGCTTTAAGCAGGGCAGTCTGTCTGTCTATGCAGTTTGATAGGCTATGTTCAGCGTTGGTAGCTAAACTTTTGTATTTTTATATTGAAATCCCGTAAATTTTGAATGGAATGTTCCAAATTCAAAGGAGGACAAATTAATTAGACAAATATAAGGTTAAGGATTAATTAAGAGCTGGTCTAGTGGTTATGGTGTTTGCCTCTCAACCTTGCGACCATGTGTGACACAAGCCTTATTTGGACCACTTTTATGTTTCTTTGTGTGAGGTGGGTACTGATTGAATGAATGAAGTGCAGTTTAGTTTCAAGCTTGCAACACATTAGCTAAGATAGAGTAAACTAGATAGTCACTAAACTTAATACAAAAGAATGCCAGATTAGTCAGAATTTAGGTTCCATCATGTTCGACCTGAAGCAGTCAGAGGGTCATCATGGGTCTTTTTCCACTAGTATATGTTTGAAAGCAGCAAATACTGATGGTATGATGGAATTGACCAACCCCCACTCCCCCAGGCCTTCAAAAAAATAACATGAGATAACCTTTGTTTTAAGGACATTTTAAACAATGTAACTTTTATTGTTATTACGCTGATATTGTGGTGTTTTATGCGCAATATATCACTGTAAAAAGGGAGAAAATAAATCACTGTTGGGTCAACATCCTTAGAAGGCAACTGACTAAAATTTCTAATAACTTTGTAATAAATTTGGGAAAAATAACAAGGAGTCAGAGTACTAACAAATTTATGACTTTGTTTTGTTATTGTCTTATTATATTAATTTCTGGATATTATGAGAAACCAATTTACCAATTTATTAAAAAAAATCAGTACCTTTCTTTTCATATAGCATTGTGCAATTTAAATCTTGTTTAAAGCTTTAAACTTTAAACAGTATATTTTAAAGTCTATACACAGTTAAATATTACTAAAATGAGGTGTAGAAATATTGGCAAATTTATAAAACAAAGTGAAACTCCCTAATCTAGCTTTTTGGGGTTTAAAAGAAAATCAATAGATATTTTCAGTGAAATTGTGTTTTTAACTGGTAATTTTTGCAAAAATTTTTGTTAAAAACTTTTCCTTTTAAAAATTTTGGAAATAACCCTTTGTTTTTTAAAAGGGGTTTTTTTGGGTCTTAAACAAATTTGTAAAGTAATTAAATGTAAAATTATTTTACATGAAACCAGTATGCCCAAAGGGACCTGCCAGTTATAACTGTTGTGGGGGAGGGAGGGGAGGACAGGGGATGGGTTATGCAGGAGGGTGGGGAAAGAGGAGGAAGCATTTTACCTTATTATACATCTGAAATTTAAATTTAGATTCCTTTCAAAGGTTGTATATATTTTTAAATAGATTTTTTATATTAACTTTTTAAAGGTTGGGTTTCCCACAGGGGGGAAAAACCAATTTAAAAACTATTAAAAAATTATTCTTTTCCCAATATGCAAAATAGTAAAGGCATTTTTTAAACGGGTTTTTTAAATGACGTAAAAAAAAAAAAAAATTTGGTGTCATGAGAGAAATCATCCGACAAAAATTAAATATGAAGCTAGGTCTTTTTTAAAACACCCCAAAATGTACAATGTTGAGTCATACAAGGTTATGTACTTTATTATATTAATTCTGAACTGTCTAGATTGTTTTATACAGCGAGAATGATTTGCCTATGGCACCAGAACTTAGCCACACCAGTTTGTACATAATTGCAGTCTCATTTATACTAGCTGGTCATTGTTACCACTCTTGATATCTTAAATGGACTGATCCAACTTATCAATCTGGACCAAACCATTAATCATTTTTAGGGAAAATTTCAAATTATGTATACATTAACAGTGCAGTCCTTATGGTCATATCAACGTTCCAGGGGAGTGTGCTGGCCCTGAAAATGCCCCCTGGCCCTTTTTAAAAAATTTTTTGCCCTTTTTTTTTCTAAAAGCTGCTTTTTAAACAGGAATAAATATGTTTTGCTGAATTTCCCCCACTTTTTAAAATTTTTTTTAATTAAAATTGCTTTTTTGTTGAATTACCCAAAAGGTTTTTAAAATATCCCCTTTTAAATTGTTTATTCCCATTCACATGTACATATATAGCCTGAGATAATGGTTACTTTAAACTGTATTTATAATGAATAAGGTGAAGTCATTGACCTTTGATACAAAGTCCTTGATATAAAACACTAGTCATTTTAAAGTCACTTTTATACAAGTAATCTTACAAGTACATCTTGGAATAAGATTACTGAGTGAGATGGGATATGCCTGGTCAAGTGGTTATGGCTGTTGGCTTCAACCACTTGCCTCTAATCACTGTAAATTTGAATCCAGTGCCAGCAGGGACTTTGGATTCTTTTATGTGAGGATCAAGCTAGCCTGAGCTAGAATATAGAGCTTTGGTGGTTAAGTAATTCATGGAGGGGCATCTGAGGCATTCCTCCACCAGGAGGGCTTGAAAGTCGCCATGTGACCTCTAAACCATGTTGCTGCTACATAAAACCCAACCAAATTAAAAACTAAAAAAAAAACAATTGAAGAAGAATATAAAAAAAGAACAAAAAAATGAATAAGAGATAGATAATTATATCTTTTAATACTCCAGATAATTATATCTTTTAATACTCCAGTCTATATGAACCCTGGGTAATATTTAAGGTAGAATTTGATTATTTTAATAATGATAATCCTGCAAAAGACCCTGCACATTATACTTGACAATCAAATTTCTGTTATTGAATGCCTCTACAAGTGAGATATATCTTTACAATTGGTTAAAGGGGTATGGGAGATTACATTTCAGGAAGACATAAAGATTTTTTTTTTCCTTACGTTTTTTACAATATCATCTTCAAAATCTAAAGTGACATTTTTTTCGTAAACAAAACCAAGGACGTTACCATGACATCAATATTTCGGAAAGGTTTTATAAAAAAAAATGTAAACAAAAACTAAAATTATTGCCATGACATCAATATTTCGGAAGGCTTTTGTAAAGACAAAATGTAAACAAAACTAGGGACATTGCTATGATATAATTTTTTTTGATCATAATGGGTTTTAATTTGCACACCAACACTTTTAAAAGGTTACTGTCCATCTAAATTATCTTGAATGGGAAAGGAGGACCTGTATACTTAGTGCGGGCTGGCAATATATAAGGTACACTGTAGCTTAGTTGCATTCAAATATAACAAAGTTAACTTAAAAGAATTTATTTCCCTAAATGTACATAATAAGAGTCAGCGAGCTTCATTATGATTCATACTTAGATGCTGAAATGTCTTTAGTTATGTGCTGTATAACTAGGCTATGTATTACTTACAGCAAAAAGCTTTGGTACTTGAATCTTTACATATAACAATGGATTGTTCCAAAGTCCATTATGCATAATCAGTGATGTCAGGGCTAAAACCAGTGTTTATAACCTTGGCCAAAAAGATCTATACTTTGACCTTGAGATTGTTTATGTTTTACCTGGATAAAGTAGATTACTGTACCGAGGTATATATATATATTTGTCATATGTTACTATTTATAGCATACAAATAATTGCTGGGGGGATAAAAGCGACCTCAGTTACTTTCAGGTGCATTGGCAGTTTGTCATAAACGAATTACATGTATTTATAGTTCCTGTTTGTCACTTAAAACAAATTAGAAGTTTTGATGAAGAATGATATAAATTGTCAATAGTACTGGCCTGTCACAAGGTGTAACCCAATTATTAGATGAAATTGGAAGATAAACAAAATTTGTATCTAGTATTTTTTTGCATTGATAGAGCAGCATTTTTATGGCTAGAGCATAGAGGTCATCATGCTCTGATCAATACTGTGTAATTATAAAAAAATTAACTGGATTATATTTACTTTGAAATAATCAATGCACACAAGGTTAAAGAACAAATTTTGAAAATGTTTCACTGTACAACCTCTCTTATAATTTATTAATAAGGTATTTTTGTGTAGTTAATTTATAATAAAAAAAAAATAATGATAAGACTTGGCTGCTTGTCTTTCAATCTAGACAAAATCATTTATCTTTTTTAGTGAAAATTTCAAAATAGATACTGACTGATTAGTGAACAATATAGACCATGATCACAGCTTTGTCTGCACTGATTGCACAGGTAGATTCAGTTACTGTCTGAGTTGGCTTAAATCTGGTTAATACATTTTGGCAAAAGAAAAACTTGCTGCATGGTCTATAACTTAATTTTAATTTAAACTGTTTATATTAATCTGTAATATCATTTTATTGTTATCTTAGAAAATAATAAATATTTGGAGACCATTATTTAACCCGCTAAATTTCTTAATATGGACTTGTCCAGCTTCTGTTTTTGGAACTGTCCATTATCAACTTTAGGGATATCAAGATTAAATTTTTTATAAATTTGCCATGCATGTAAATAACGTCTTTTATCTTTATGTTTCAAAAGTAGCAAACAAAATAAAGATAGAACATCTGTTGGGAGATTTTTATTTAAATTGTGTGCATTTTAACCTGAACTGGCAATATTGTATTTTGTTTAAAATAAAGTACATTGCTTGAAACTGAAATTTATATTGATATCCCTAAAATTGATTATGAACAGTTCCAAAAATACACACTGGACTATTCCATTTAAGAAATTTAGAAGGTTATGGGTTAATTAATCAGATGTAACTTCAGCTGGGTAATAATATTTCAAACTCGCACAATGTTTGACTGTTACTTTCAGAGAGCTGAGCTGTTGTGGTATAGAAGTAAAGGTTCTGAAGTGGATAGGTTAAACAGCGTGGACGAGACAAGCTGTAGTTTCTCGGAGGATCGTTGCCCACTGTCTACAGAATGGCAGAGTAGCTCTGTGTTCTACTGTACCACAGATTCCAAGAGCGTCGCTGACATTTACACTGCAAACTGCCAGGACTCTAACATATTTGAAGAACTGTTAGAGGACATGAAAAAGTAAATACCAATTCTTTGATAATTTTGGGGTTTTTTTGTTTGTTTTTTTGTTGTTGTTTTTTTTTGCAAAAAAAAAAAAATTAAAAATAATACAAATGCTTTTCAATTATAGGTACTATTTTAAATGTGATGTTTACAAGGTATATTTTATTCAGTGTTAATGTGACAGTTTAATGATTGCTTTGAATAAATTGAAAGAGATTTTTTATAGAACTTGTAGCTTGCTCAGTTAGAACATACTGTGTAAATATTATTATTTATCTTTTTACAGCGGAAGGTCAGTGTATGTATCAGAGATGTTAAAGATGAAGATCATTGGTTAGTTCATACATTTACTTACTTAGTTGATATTCCTTTATTATATTCCCTTATTGTACAACAATTTGTTTAATCATTGGGCAGTGAAGGTCTACTCAGTACTGGTGTAATATTTAGCCTTATAGCCTTGGACTAGAAGTTTTCATTCAATTAATTTCATTCTTTTAATGCAATTATTTTAAGTTTCATGAACTGTTTTCACCAAGCATGAATAAGGAATTGATGTATTTACAAAAAGCAATTAAAACATAGATATAAGTAGCCAAACTGCTGGAGAAAGTCTAGCATAAATTGAAATGTTTATCGCACAACTTAGTCACCACAGATGATTGTACTCAGGGTGCTCATACAGTTTACTTGTTAACTTACGATATCTGTTTTCAGAATATATTGATATTAAGTCGAGAAGGGCAGAGCAAATTCAAGGCAGTGACAACAAAAGTAAGAATGAGTTAGTTGACAATATGAATGCTGAGGAAAACGAATGCAAGATTGATGAAGATGAAAAGAAAAATGAAAAAATTGATGGTGAGACTGTTGATGATGTTGATAGTCTTGTGAAAATGGAGAATGGGTTGGAAGGAGAGAAAGAAAGAAAGTTTGATAATGATGAGAAGGAAGAATCGGAAATTAGCTCTATAGAGGACGATACTGATGACCAAGTACCTGACAGTGAGAAAGTTGTTATCATCCCTATTGAAGATGGTACTGATAAAGAAGCTAACATCAACTCTGTTGAATATGTAGTTGAAGATGTTGATGAACCAGTGGAAACTAAGATTGATCTTTCAGCTGATGACTTGATGAAATATCTGGATGATGGTGAACAAAATGACAGTGAAACAAATAATTATAAGACATCAATGAAAATCATTGATGCTGAGGACAAAGATGAAAATGAAGATATTGCATTGTTAGAAGATACAGAACATGATAAATCAAAGGTAGAACCAAACATGAAAGAATTAAAAGCTGGATTGTTTATAAAAGATGCAAATACATATTTGAATAGGGACATATTTCTGAAGAAAGGTTCAAATGGCAATTCAGATTGCCAAACATTTGGAGAGCCACAGAAAAGAAAAGTGCATCCTTATTCAGAAAGAAAGATGAAATCAGACCAAACATGCCCTGGTAACAGTAAAGATGATTGGACAAAGATAAGGAGAAAGAAAATCTTCTCTGTTACAATACCAGAGAAAGAATGTTGCATAGGTAAGTTCATATATGTTAATTTATTACACAGAGGTCATGAATTTGCTTTATAATGTTTTACTATGCTTTCCTTGAATACATGCCTAGAAAAGAAAAGTGTTTTCTGTTACATTATACATGTAGTTTTTATTCTAATTTAACTATGAAATTCTATACTGGAGACAATTTTTCCCCTATTTTTTAGCGCCAAAGAGGAAATGGACTGGAAGGGGTTACAGTATGTTTGGTTGTGGAAACTTTGGACGCAGGTGTTCAGCAAACAGTGGGAGTGGAAAGGGCGGAGAGATGGGTGGCAACCAGAGTCCTAGCTCAAATGTAAATATTCCCTCTCAGCCAATCGGAAATAATTTAATTTAATTTCAGTAATGCATAATTTCAGTAATGCATTTCAGTTTGGATCATTAGAAATTGAATAAAATGACTAAAACCATATGATTTTTGACATAACCCTGCAAAATGTTTTTGTTTTTGATTTTCAAGTTGTGTCCTCCTTTTTATATTCTCATTGATATTATTGCTTTACTTAATAAAAAAAAGACTTGAATTTGCATTAAATTTTTGAGAAATTTTTTTTTTTTGCTTTTCAAGATATGCACAGCCTGATCACCAATGACATAGACTTGAATACTTTTTTTTATGAACACTTGGCCTGATCACCAATTACACATGCTGGAATACTTTTGGTAGCTGATTTGGTCAAAGATATCTTTGTTTTTTTTTATCTCCAGTAAAATACATCATTTGACTACAAAATGATGGCTTTTTGTATTATTTTTCAGAAGAATAATGAAGACAAAAATATGGAAAATCGTAGAAACCAGGGCAATAATGATAGGGAATCTGAAGATAGAAATAGTAACAATAGTAACAATTCTGGACAAAATAATGAGGGTAGAAGCCAAATTGATATAACAGAAACTGAGAGCAAACATCAGCCAACTAGAGGACATGTTGATATTCGAGTACCAGTGCAGGATTATAAAAGATACAGGAAGAAAGATGATGTTGAAGAAAGTAAGAAACATACTAGCATTGAAGATTATGAGTGGCTTGCAAAGATTAGCTATGTTGTTAAGGTAAGAAATGGTTTTGTCTTCCATCCAATGTTGTTTATCCTCTAGCACTGTATTAAATAATTCATGTTAGTTACTTACATAAAGATTGCTAATTACTGATACAGAATTCTGTTCAGGGAACACTGTTAAGTCAAATATCTTGTATATGCTTGGCTCAATAGGGAGAACATCAGATTGTAATCCAGGGTTGCCAGCTTTATCCCTGTACAAGGTGGAGATATTTCCTTGACAATTAATCTCAGGATTTTTTGTTCAAATGGACAATAGCCTCTCACCACTGATTGAGAGATCATGTGGAATTAGTAGCTCCTTGCTGATTGAGAATTTGGAAACAACTGGTTAATTGAAAAAAATGGTATGATAAACCAACTACTTAAGTTTGAGGAAGATAAACAGAGTTAATAAGCTTACAATCACTTATACAGACTGCCATAGAATTTGTCAAAAGCCTTTATATTTAAAGGATCAAAGAGCAATGTTATATACATTTTCTAAAAAAAAAAAGTTTGTTTTTATATATACTTCGGCATAATGATTTGACACATGCTCCTAGTTTTATTTGTCAGAAATGATTATCGTACTAATGTCTTTTAATTGTTTGTAGAAGATTATTGTTAGTCGTTTTAAAACCAGTGATTTATTGAACATGTCATTTTTTTTTTTCAGAATGCTCAAGGTCCAACAATTTCTTTGATTTCAACTCTGTCTGATGAAGAATGGCAGTGCATACTGGGACAGTTAGATATGCCTGCAGAACTTTCACCAGAGGCAATTCATTGCAGTATCTGTATCACAGTTGAATCTTTGCTGAAACACTACGCTCATTGCTTATCAGGCTACAATAGCTGCGACATGTGTGTTAAAATATTTTCCCTCATTTGCTCCCATGTTGCTAAATGTGCGAATGATACATCCGGGTGTATTTGTGAGAGACGCATTTGTAATACCATCAAACTTCTTTCCGATAATAACATTGTAATGCGTATGAGGACACTGTGGTTCAATGTCAGGAAGAAGCTTGCACGAATCCTAGATAACACTGAGGAAGATGTTGTCCAAGAACCAACTCCTGTGGATGAGCCAGTAAGTCGTCGTCCATCTAAAATATTGTCCCACTCTGGACCTCTTCCAAGCATTCCTGAGGGAACAACTCTGACTCTAGCTAGCACATCAAGAAGTGGCTCCAGAGTCCTTCGTAGAAAGAAATTAAGTCTTGCACACGTAGATGAGAAAGCCCAGCGAGATGCAGCAGATGTTGATGATGAACCAGAAGAAGTAGATTCTAAATATGGTCTTGCAAGAGCAGAAATACCAGACGAAGCTGACGCTATTCCTACATCATCAGAAGATGGAAGTGTGGATTCTTCAGGGTCAATGAGTGCTGAAGGATCAGGACAGTTTGGAATCACAACAGGTGCTACTAGATTTAAAAGTCTTCCTATGGGACCCCCTGGTCACGGTGAACCATACTTTCCAAGTTTCAAGGATAGACCTACTGGGAAAAAAGGGATAGGTAACAAATAATAGCTTGTTTGATATTTTTTTGCTATTATTTGCCTAATTTGGGTAAAATATAATTATTTTTTAAATGTTCAACTGTAATAATAAAAGTTTCAAAACAACTGTGAGAAGTTAAATGGTCATATAAAGGATCATTAAAGGGATTTAGAAAAACAAATTGTAGTGAATAAATTGAGCAGCTCTGGCGACTTTCTTCACACTTCTGTATATATGAATCCTGTTAGGGAGTGTTGACTATGTTAAGCTATCCTCTTAGCTTACAGAAGGAAATGTCTGTGTTCTACACTGCATGGTGCATGAAATAATGAAAAGGGTGTCATCTGGGTTTTTTCTCCAGCACTTAAGATGAAAAATCGATGTATGACCTTCAAAACACGAACCAAAATAAAACATAAAAATTCATCTACTATTTCCTTGGTTTTTAGGAGAGGTGGTTTATGCCAATGTCCATCAGCTGGTCACTGTAAGTACTATTTGGGAAAAGTTTAAAATGCAGTACCTGATTGAGGCAAAGTTAGCAAAACATTATACAGAGGAAGGTGTCATCTTGCAAGAGTTCAAGGTATATTCCTTTATTACATCATTTAGATTCATTTTTTGGGGGGCAGCACAGCATTTTGCATTGAAAGTTGTTTTGTTTTACATGTACTTGTTTTTCTTTCTTTCATTGGGGATTTGGTTTTAAGCCATAAAGACTTCCCAGGTAGAGAAAAGCGTCTGATGCCTTGTATTTTATATGAGCTGACAATAGATCCAACAACCTAATAGGCTTTTGAGCCCATCTCTCATGCAGACTGTTTCATAGGATGTGGTGGCTTTAATTTTATAGGTGATATTGGTCCATATTTCTGTATGAAAATAGTGTCTCTCTCTGATGTCCGGTCCTTTGACAATAAACCAGTTACAACATCCTTGACAAAAGTGGTTTTTGTTATAAAGTACTTGAATTTTTTTTCATGATAAGGATGTTTTCACAGAGATGGAGATGAAGACAACATACCTATCTGTAATCTGGCATAATTTGTTGCATTTTGATATACATATCAAGTAGCATTTAGAAAGCTATTGTAAGCAAGTGTTCATACATTTAGATTTAGATTTTTAAATCAAAAACGCTATGTATCTGTACTGTACATTCATGTTAAAAGGCTATGTACAAAGGAAACAAATTATTAACACACATTTTTCTATTCCAGAGTAAGTTAAAAATAAAAGGCCTCAGATATCAGAATGATTTTCAGTGGGTGAAGGTCACTCACCTTGGAAATGGAATGACAGGAAAATGCCACCTTGCTAATGACTTTGAAACAGATTTCAAATT
>NW_026853792.1:0-24118 GCF_026571515.1 Ruditapes philippinarum
TGAGCACAGTATATCTTCAACAAAACTTGTTTACATATTTAGGTATCGCTGCGGCAGAAGACTGTGTCAGTACGGACACCACAACATGCGGACATGTCACGTGTGCTGCCGGATTTACACCAACATGTGACACAAATATTTGCACGTGTAACCCAGCTCAGGATCCATCAGGTATATTGATAGTAGTGATTAAATGTTGTTATCATAAAATCTAGAGTGGCGATTATATAGTCAAGAGTGGCGATTTAGTATTTTATATTTTGATCTTTTTTTATATTTGTGACTCTAGCTTAGAAGTAACAATTGCATCCCTAGTCGTTCTTCTTAAAAACTTAAGTTATATTGTTTTGGTTTATAATTACAAGTGCCGAGCGAAATCTCTTTAAACTAAGCGATTCGAACAATAATAATTTTACATTTCGTACATGTATGCAATATTAGAGAATGCCTTCGTTGTATGGAAAGGATGCACATTTTATGGGGAAAAAGCAACAACAAGAATTTGAACAGCTACAGTAAAAATGCAGCCCGCGTAGAGACTGGTTTAACATTGTCGATATTTAATGGATTTCCTTATTTAAAAAGCTGGATGCTTTGATCTCTCTTTCAGACAGGTCTAAAATTAAAAGAAATAAGAAACTAGTAAGTGACAATCTACAGCTTTCAACCTAAAACAAGTCTTCTTCCGTAATGTCAATAATAACTAGAAAATAAGTCGTTCATACCTTTTATTGCTTAAATGTTAGATTGAAAATATCTGTCATGTGTTGCAGTCCGGATCGAAATATTCGCCCTAAATGCTTAATACTGATGAAACTTGGCATACATGTTGATTGAAACATAGCCTCTGTAACACCATGCTCAATCTTAAATTTCCTGTAACATTGGCAACGGGGGACGTCTCAAAATTGCTAAAAATCACTATTTTGCATTGTGTTTTTTTTTTCATCAAAACTGATTTCAAAGTGCTGCAACTTCTCAATAGATTGAGATAGAGTTAGAGGCTTTTCAGCGTTGGTTAAACGTTACCGTACAATCGACCTGAGACCTTTTTTAGCCTGTCACATGTCCAAAATTTTCTTGGCGATGATGCTGCCGCCCCCTTCAAACTCACGAAACAGAAGGGCGCACATCCCCCTTCTGGCAACCCCCTGATGTACCTTTTTGATGGGGATCGGCGCCGAAAAAGTGGTTACTTTTTTACCAAAATCTCTCAAACGAAAAACAGTGTTTGGGGCCTAAATAGAGCATTTCTCCACTGTTTGAGGTCTCAAAAAGGGGAGAGGGTCGAAAAGCCGTCAAAACACGTCTATATGAAGTAAAGGGTTAATGCATCATAGTTATTACAAACACATGGTTTCCTTTCCTTCAGAGGAATAATCGTATTCATTTATAACGTACAATGTGTCTTAAATAAGTGCATCTGGTAGGAATAAGATAAGATATATGTATAAGATAAAAGGTTACCTTAAAATTTGAACTTGCGATCGACAAGATAAGACAATTATTTGTGTTAAAAGGCCATGAACACTCGGTAATGTCCACAATGCAATGAAATGAAACAGGACAATTGAAATTTGTCAACGGATTGCTTTTAGAAAAAATATGAGCCAGACGTAAATGTTATGATTAATTTACAACAATGTTGTTGTTGTTCTTTCAGTCTGTTCCAGTTTAAGTGAATGCAATGATTATTGGTTTGGAAATCACTGTAGAGAGAGGGATAGACATTGCATAGATGGTCATTGTAAATGCCAACGTCTGCATTGATATGGTAAATCAAAATAGAGTTATCTCACAAATATAAATTATACCATAATAGCTGTAACGGTATGATAAGGCAAGTATATATAGTTATTGAACATTTATCGAACTTAAAAAAATGCATGATTATAAAATCTCAACTTATAAAACATTGTTACGCAAAATAACAAAACTGACATTTTTTAGTTTTAAGGCCTTTCCATTGGCCATGGCTCAGTGACTGACAATACATTATGAAATAAAAAGAAAAGAGACCGGTTGTAATAGAAAATAATGAAAATGGTAGAATAGAATTACTGCTCGGAGGTTTGGTTAGCAATAACTCATAACTCGTCTTTTCATCTCTTTTCCAGGGATACATGATCCGGAACATCCAACACCAAGGCTTTCGTATTCAGTGAATTTTGTCAAAAACACAATAAAGATATTAAACTTATATAATTTTAGATATATTTATACTTTGTAAACTTTTAACGTCTTGGCTAACATCAGGGATATGTCGGTTTGCGGTAGTAGTATAGCGCCAAGGAAACGGGCGCCATTTTGTTGTCCTTCTTTCTATATTTAAGCGGTTATCATTCTCAATATTTGTACTTTCTGGGGAATCCCCGAAGGAGATTCTGCTAAAGGACGATCTTACATGCATATTGAAACACTCACAGTTACTTTTTTCTGTTATAATTACAAGGATAATGTGCTATATATTTTTGTTGATTTTGTTTGTACTCATTTGACCAGAAAATTGTCTACATGGGTCGCTTTTGCAGTAACTTTAATTCAAATATGAGAAACGTGTACATCATAACGATTTAAATCACATCCACATAAGTTGATGGCTTCTAAACGTATCGTATGAGAAAGAAAAACTGAGTATCTGTATTAGAGTCACCAAAATAACCACGGCAGCCTTTTAAATGACAAATCATTAAAACTATGTGCAGAAAACGTGGTGAAATAAGAATTGTATATTTTCTGCTTTGTTGTCCACTTTATTGAGAATTAAAGAGATTCTACTATAAATGTTTGATATGAGGGGGCTGGAAAACATTCCTCGAGATTGTTTTACCATTCGACTTGCTCATACTTTTTTTCTTCTTATTTCTGTCTTTCTTTTACAATGAAAACCTGATAAACGCTTTTGTTTTATGATCTAAATATATCTGTAGTCAACAGAACGGATTATAAAATCATATTCACTTGGTATAGTATTTTATCCATTGACTGAATTGGACTTTCCCTTATATAAAAATAGATTGAGACTCATATTCAATGACCATACATCGTAGTCTGTTAATTACGCGTGCGCATCAAAAAATGTTGTGTTTTGTTCTTTATGGCATATTTCTCGATTTAAATCACAATCTGATTAAAAACAGCTCCTAAATAACGCTACGCATTAGGATCTGACATGCACCCATAGGTAGTCAGCGACTCGTGGTCTTTCAAACAACCAATCATTGACGAGCTTTCATTATTTTGTAAGCAATGCGATTTCTTATTTTAACCCTTTGAAAACCAATACTGAGTAGCTAAGAGAACAGACATGGCGTTGTCCATATGGTCGACAAGTAAACTGGCAAAACAATCTTGCTCATTAAAACTTGATTAGATCTAATTTGTTGAAAATAACTTCAAAACAAAAATCAACAATTTGTTCAACTTCCACGGATAACGGTATTTTGATACTTTATCTTATCCTTATAATCAAAGCACAGAAGGCGCTGAATTTGTTTGGGTCTCAGAATGTCATAAAGGTGAAGGTTGTGAGATTATAAAACAATTTGTTTGTAAAGTGTCACCGAATTCTGTTTCCAGTGTTATAACTATAGTAAATTGGCTATAAGACTAATTGCAACACTGATATTTAATTTAATGTTTATTTGGCTTAAACAATTAAAAACAAACAAACAACGTGAGTTGCCTGAACTGGGTTTTAAACTCCGGATCTCTCGCTTCTAAAGCGAGCGTGTAAACCCCTCGACCACGGGGACCTATAAGATAACAGCCTGAAGAATACCATATTATTCTTAATTAGAGTTTGTAACCCTTATTAATTTCGATATATTTTGTTCACGGTAAACCTGTTGTTTAACACTGAAGTAAATAATCATGGAGCTGAATATAAGCATGTATATCTATAAGAATAACACAATATTAGAAAATCTTCGACCAATCGAGAACTTTTTTTCGTTACGAAAATTAAAGCGCCTGTCATTTGACAATCTTTACGCAGTGATCTCCCCTTAATTTTTCGGCGTTAATGTACATATGAAGGGAAGAAACTGCTTCGAGGAGTTTGGACTACTTTAGGTATTTGCAAATAAGAACATCAGGGTCTGAAATTTCGCTACCATTGACGACCCAAACAAATAAAAACCGATTTGGTTGCATGGCTAAAAATAGCTTTCCCGGGAAGACCGAATTATAAAGGAGGCGAAACATATACGAAGGTTATCAGATCTACCTGGAAGATATAAGTAGATCCGAGCTTAAGTTAGATTGAAAGTATCATTACTTTGCAATAATTGTTATAAGTTACTCTGCAATGATGAATATAAAATCAAAATACATTTGTTTACGCAGCTTTCGCGTAGTCGTCTTTTTCACGCGCTTCAATAAAACAGGGAAAATTGTATCAGGTAGGTTTTTGCGATTTTTTTAATCTTAGAGACTATTCAAATGATAAACTCAAATCCGCTAAACATCATATACTATACTGAAACAAAAAAGAAACTTTCTCCAAGTTTGAATGTAGATATGTTAGTACAGATTTTCAATCCTTTTGAAACTCGATGTTTACGTTGAATAAACATATTGGGCTTTTATACGCGGACAAGCTGACCGATTTTGCAAACAAAACGAGTTTTACAAGCTACTACATGTATATAAGTGTGTACATCTAAGTGGTACCCTTGAACAACTGGCACATACCTTGCGAAAGTTTCTTTTTTGGTTCAGTATATATGGACTTTTAAGGTTTTTTAGAAGTTTTCTTCACTGTCTATTTCGTATTCTTTTCCGTTTCAAGTGCTCTTATTAATGTATGCTATATTTTCAAATATTTTTATTTCTTTTTATTTATCTATCTACTTAGAATGTATAAGAAATATGTTATATACGTAGATTGAAATTCTATTGTTGAAGATCTTCAGTGTTACCTAAGAAACAGAATCTAGCATGGTTTAGTATTTCTTTAGGTAGGACCTAATATAAGCTGGCATAGCATTTTCTTTGCGAAAGTCTTTGTAATTGGTTGTTACAAGTATTCAAAATCTTTTCTTTAAAGATCCTGTATGTTGTAATTAATGTTGTTACCACACTTAAGTGAAATTTTATATATGTATATAATTATGCTTCTCAAACAAATCTCAAACATCGAAAAAATGTTAAATATGTACTGCAAATATTTGTTCACATTATAAATCATTAAAATATATGCATTCATTTCTTATTGAAAAATTTGATTTAGACTTTATCGAAAATAAACTTCTTATTACCTCCCTTTATTAACATGAAACTGTAAATTCGGTAATATCTTTACAAATAATGCTTTTTGGAACTTACAATATTAATAAATCTTAATTTAATCTTCCGTTGATCATTATACTTATGATATAAAACCATAAAAAATGTGTTACAGGATCTTTAAATGACGATAACTCAAATTCTGTGCTAAATTCGTTTATCTTTCACGCAAAAAAAAAATAACAAAGCAAACAAGCAAAAATATATATACTGAGTTTCATTTGTATTTCAAACCATGAGATGCTTAACATGGTCCTACAGTAAGCTAAGGTTTCGATCTTCATATTTAAAATATCGTTCGAAAATATTAACGTTCCTCGTGCGTAAAATCCGAAATATTCCATATTTAATCGAAAAGACTAAATAAACTGCATAACAATTTATTCTAAAATCTGAAAAAAATGAAACATGTTTTTAAGTTAACTATTATCTCCGGTTTTTGCAAACCTTGAGATATCTGTCAAATAAAACATAAAAATATCTGATTACATCGATCATATAATTAACTTTTCTATCTAGGAAAGTGTGGGTTTTTTCCCATTAGTATCTAGGTTAACCCGAGCATACTATTAAAATGACCGTGCTTTCGCATTCAAAATCGGTCACCAATATTCCTTTCATGAATTTTTATGTTTACATAACTATGTTACTGAATTTATTGAAAGGAATTTAACAACGTAACAAAACAACAACAACAACAACAATTAAAACAACAACTATGTTTTAAGCATAAAGCTTCTTTGCTAATGCTTGCTTTTGGTCGACGTTCAACGGGAGTTAGACTTCTATATTTCCTCCGTACATCACCAGCATCATTATTATCACGAAGCCTGTTAACAGACCTATATTCTGTATAAGGAACGCTGAAAACTTTTGGTTTTCATTTTGCTCTTCCACTTGTCGGATTTGCTCGCTCATTTCCGGAACCTTTAAATAAAAGAAGATACTTTAGAAATAAGTACAAAATATCCGTCGCGAGTCGCTTTTTTACACAAAAATTCTGAAAAGAGGAAATTCCTCGGGAGCAGCGAGGACGTCAACTGTGACGGCAATATACCAAATGACGTCATGAATAATACTTCTTCTGCTCCAAACTATATGTAGTTTTACATACTTGCATCTCTCTCTTTCTATTAAAAGGCATGTAAAAATGGAAAGGGACTTTTTTTTATTTTCGTTTATATTTTTTAATATGAATATGTAATCCGTAATAGCAGTGTTCATAGCATGTTTGTTCGTGTCAGAAGGCTTGCGGTTTTAAGCAGCAAGACTCAGAAGCGATGTTGAATTGCCAATAAATGCCCATCATTAAAACTGATTTACTGCTTAACTAATTTATTTATTTATTTTTTATTAACTATTTATTTATTTACTTACTTATTTATTTATTTTATTATTTATGTATTTATTTATTTTATTTGTTTTATTTTATTATTTATGTATTTATTTATTTTATTTTATTATTTATCTATTCTATTATTTTATTTATTTATTAACTTAGTTTATTATTTATGTATTAATTTATTAATTAATTAATTAATTAATTAATTTATTTATTTATTTATTTATTTATTTATTTATTTATTTATTTATTCATTTATTTACTATTTGTTTATTTATTTATTTATTTTTAACAAATACCATGAATACCTATTTGTATTGCTTCAAAAATAACTTTAGTTCAGAGACTTAGCATACTAGGTCACGTCATAATTTTATTGTGTCATCAAAACTTCATTTTTGGACTTTGGCAATGTTTGATAGAGACAGTGAAACAATACTTTAAATAAGGTCAGCTTTATCAACACAAAGGTGACAAATAAATATAAAATAGCTACCTAGTTCTTGTAATATTGGTCATTAAAATGGTTTTAGTTCCTTAAGAACCTTTTGACGTCAACATTTTTTCAATGTCTATGGTGGTACATTAAATTAACGTACTTTCATGGCCTGGTCTATTTCTCATTGCTTATGCATTGTCACGTGTAAGCTTATTTAAGTGTACTAACAAAACATATTTAATTCGTTCATTGAAAAAAATATATTGTTAAGCCAACGTACAGCAAAAACTAGCATCACGCTTCCATTGAATATTCTATTTATTAATTTCGTGGTGCTCATTTCAAACTATTTCCTTATCAAACAAAGAGCTTAATATACGATACATGCACGGGAATAATGGTGTTTTAGAATGTTGACTCTTTAAATGACATCGAATATGACGCCAGTAAAGAAATGACGTCAAGAAAATTACTTTTTCGCTGAATATTGTTTAACAGTTTTATATGAGCTTATAAGAAAAGGAAAATATTATACATTATCTTGCGACAATGTATTACAAATAAAGTTATAAGTTCATTTACTTTGTAAAAACAGGTGCTCTGTAAAAACAGGTGCTCTGTAAAATCATCTATTTGGGTCGTAGTGACATTCGCACTGTACCTGTGCAATGTCGTACAAGAATGTTCTAAAATCTAAGGCGAAAAATCTCCTAAATTTTGAATCAAATGCATGTGTTGGTCTGTTTTATATGTCGTTTTACTAATTCATAGACTCGTGAATGTTCGACATAATTCGTCACTTTACGTGTTTTTCCGTGTACTATAGTCTGACTTGGCTGTGTGTACAATTAGAAGCACAATTTCTGTGTTTTGATATCGAAATCTCCAAATGCCTTTAATAATGCAATGAGTACAAAAACATTACCAAATTATATTGAAACGTTATAAGGACCTTTTTAACAAAGCAATAAGTAAAAACCACTACCATACCATGTCGACAAGGGCTATGTAAACAAACATTCCACCAGCAACCGCGAATATCCACATGTTTGCATTTGTGTTTTCACCCAGTAGGATACCAATTACAAGTCCAACATAGCAAGTGAGAGCGGCCATGAAATTGTAGCACAAAGACCGCCTCATGTTTAACCCCGAGTTGAGCAGAATGGCAATATCACCTGTTTGAATAATATAAAACATTTATAAAATATTCTAATTACAGTACCACCTCCGTAGAGCGACCCTCTCTATACAACATTTCCCTCTTAACGAATTTTTTTTCAAATATTTCGAAAGTCAAACTTCACAGTATACTTAACCTTTGTAAAGAAACCACCTCTCATTAGCAACCAAACTTTTTCTCACCTAAAGGATGTTTCTCTGTAGAGGTTATATTCTATAACTAATAATTTAGATGTCAAGATGCCATTCTCACAGACATATGAGCCGCGTCACGACAAAACCAACATAATGGGTTTGCGACCAGCATGGATCCAGACCAGCCTGCGCATCCGCGCACTCTGATCAGGATCCATGCTGTTCGCTATCAGTTTCTCTACTTGTTGTAGGGTTTGTAAGCGAACAGCATGGATCCTTAATAAAAGGTGGTTTGAAATAAAATCAGTTATCGTGGATTATATAACCTGTAAAAATCTTGTAAGGGGTTATATAAATGCCAAAAATGTCCATAGGACTTATAAAATAATAGTTAGTTATAAAGATTTTGACAGGTTATATGACCAAGTACAGTTGTAAGGTTATTGTCGAAAAACAGGTGTTTATGACGATTTATCGCACTGCAAAGTTTCTTTCTTTGATTAAAAAACATCAAATTTATATATAAAAAGTCCAACGATATTATACTTAATGATATATACCTCATAATCATCCAATGAAAATTGTCGCTACAAGCACACATCGGCATGTCAAGCGTGCAGTATTTTTGTCTTTTTTATTGGATAAAACGTCCCACCAACACAGTATAGGTCATATGACGACTTTCCAACAGATGGAGGCAGGCTTTAGACGCCCCTATGTACATTATTTCATGCACAACAGCCCTTGAGTACAATCACCGACGTTCCGTAAGCTCGATGGCTTTTTAAGATACCATATACAAATATAGAATGTCATGACTTGATATAACACTGTACATAACACTGTACATAATGTGTAGGTAACCCTGGACGCAACTTTGATCGTTACGTTGTGCAGTACTACAGCACATAGCATTGTACATTACACTATACGTTAAGGTGTACGTAGCACTGTACGCATACATAGCACTGTACGCAACTCTGAACGTATCGCTGTGCGTAGAAAGTTTCAAAATTACCTAATTCGTGCGGAAGTTCTTCGCATATTACAGAAAGTGACACACTGATTCCTAGATAAGTGTTCTCCGTAAACGCTGCCCCAATGGCTATACCATCCACGAAATTATGTAAAGCGTCCCCAATGAGGATAATCAACGCCAACGTCGTCAGTTTCCGTTTCCGTTTCTCTGAAATTTTCTTAATTGTTATCATACATACGTTGCAATAAAAAAGAATTTATATTTTGTATGAAAATGACTTTGCTTACTATTCTTGGGAACAATCACAATTTTATTGTTTATTCAATCCCCGATTCTTAAAAGCTATGCAAGTCTTGCGTTTGATAATGTGTATTTCAAATTGGAAATTGAAAAAGAGTCACTTAGACAGTTTAAATATTTAGGCTCAGTTTTGAATGAACTTGGGTCATAAATGAAAGTATTATGATTATTTTTCCACCAAGAATACGTTTAAATAAAACTTCATGAGATAATATTTTGCAATTTTCAAAAGTATGGAACCAGGACAGATTGCATATCAACCTTGTCTGGTCATGTTTTATTTTCTTGGCTGACAAACTTACTTCAGATGTTCATAAAATATATTCCTCAAAGATGATACTGGGCAGTTTCAAAAATAAATACTTGCCGAATATTAAAAAAAAACGAAAAATTTAGATAGAGTTTTAACAAGTTGATTTATTGTAGACGGAGCTTATCATACCTTTCTTTAGAGGTGTGTCGGTTTCGTTTCCGGTAAGAACAGTTAGCTCCTCCTCTTTGTCCACAATTCCCAGAGAATGGGAGTGTCCATGGTTGCCATTTTCTTTCACTGGTATTTCAATCGTTATTTCAGTTTCGATTTCAAAAGGATCCTTCGACTTCTTTCTCTAATCGTTAAAAAAACAAAATAATACAATGTGTTGATTTAGAGACAAAAATATGTTCTAATGAAACTGGAATTATGTGAGCATAATGTAATATGATTAAGATATCAAAACTGTTAATATAATTTATTTCTAAGACGAGAAAAAAACTTAGATTCAGTTATGCCATCACTCAAAGTGTCGACAAAAATATCAATGAAAAATAAATATTTGTTCTTATTATTTATATATATAACGCCATTGCAGAAATCATATTAATAATCACATGGAACCGGAAACCAGTCATTTATTCTCCGCTCCGAATTATGACGGAAAAGGCCGAAAAGTTGAAATCAATATTATTCCATATTGATTTTCTTTTTTAAAAAGGCAAAGTGTGCGAAAAACTTTGTTTTATTTATTTATTTATTTATTTTATTTCTTTCAAATATTTCATACCTTTGGGCGAGAAAACCAGATTTTAAGAAGTCTTTCGGAGATGAAGAAGAAATAAACTCCGCCCATGACAGTCGCCATTTTGAAATGATAGTCAGGAACTGGTGAATCTTCTTCGGTAAGTTCCATTGACTGAAAATGTTCGAACAATATGTTAGTAATTGTGTTATTGTTTTAATAGATGATGTAATAGAAGTCTATGTGTTGTTTATATATTGCTGATATATCACGTTTCGGTATCAGATCTAAAAGTCATGACACTCAGAAAATAAAGAGCTTACTTTTTACAATCCTAACTTTCTGAAACCAAAGAGATTTGTAAAATAAAAACAGCATTCATCGTTGACCCTTTCGAAGTTAAATATCTTTAATGTATTTGACTATCTTTTAGTCTAGACAAAACCACTCATCATTTATTGTAAAAATTGTAAAATATATATTGAATAGCCAAAAGCGCAGACGATGATCTTACGGCGCATGCGTGAAATTGAGTTTCGAATTAGCTATAATAAACCACTACGTGGTCTACGATGTCCATGTTTGTAAAATAACATAGCGATTTTGGACTTTGTGGTTGTTGCATTTTTTCTGTGTAAGCATGTACAATATAGACAAGATTTAGTCCTTATTACAGGTACATGAATATTCTGTTGACATGTTATACGGAGGTTTTATTGCATTTCTCAAATCAATGATAATTTCTGATGAATAATTTCTTATAACCAAAGCAACTCTTCACAGTTTCCAATAAACAAATCCCATCACCTGTCGTACATTTAATACCCAAATCCTCCCCATCTCTACCAATCGTGAACGTCCTCGGCTATTATCATAGCCGAAGACTGACGGAAAAAGCCGAAAAGTTGCTATTGCAACTCTACAAACAGACAAAGATCAGAAAGTGTTACTATAATATAGAAACCTCTGGTATCAGCACTAGGAAACCGGTTGCCGCCAACGTGCCGACCGCCAAAGCCACGCAAAACAACAACAACCTTTGAAAAAAGTCCTTCTTCATAAAAGGGGCCATAAATCCACCTACATTCGAGACGCAACAAATCACCGTGACAAATCCGATACCATACCCCCATGCTGAAATAAAACACCATCAGAAACACAAGACGAATCAAAGTACTGAAGTACAGATGAGCTGGCAATCTGTTACTTTATAATATAATATCTACGTATCACATGTATTAAAACAATGCTATCAATATCATTATTATAGACATTCAATAAATTGTGTACTGCTTTCAGAAAATGAAAGAGAGTGAATTTGGCACATACATGTACATGTAGTTACATTGTATATCATTTGCTCCAATAAAAACAATAATGAATGGATCCGCTTTTATAGCATAATTAAGTTCTAATGCATAAAATTGTTTGTAGATAGATAACGTTTTAGACATTTTTATCATCATTTGTTCATTCGTCTGCATTTAAGTTCTGGTAGAAAGTATATGACATTTCAACAAGCCTGTCTATTTGTTAATAACACGTTTCTACTATACGAACTCTTTCGCTTCACGAGGTAGTAATGTTTGCGCAGTAATTCTGTAAAAGTAGGCCAATTTATAATGCGTATCTGATGATCGGTAGACCAAGAACCTTTAAAACTGTTCATTTAGTCCTGATTATTTGAACATTCAATTTCTGAAGAAATAAGATAATGAAAATTCCGAACCTTGAGCTGATGATGGTCTGCTTTTTTCCCTATGATGTTCTGGTTCCGGGGACGATTCGTCATCTGAACACGCGCTGTTGTGTATATTGTACAGCAATGAGGGGAACCAGTCAGATAGCGTCTGATTGGTTGACTCTTCGAGAGATTTTTGAAGCAGTCTATTTATATCCAGACACTGGTAAACAAAATATATTTCTAATATCTATGACAATTTTCAAAATAGTTTTACAGAGGAAACAAATGACCCCTTGACCTAAAACATATTGCCTATTCAAAAGTAAAATCCTGTCTAATAAAAAGGTACTCCACTGAAGGTTTTTACATGACGGAATTAGAAATACCTTTTTCCGAAATGTGTGTACTCTAGGCCAATAACGTGTGACCATTCCCATATTCTGTATTTTAGAAAAATCAATACAAACTTAATTCTGTGTACATATTTCTTCATAAGATTTTTGAAGATTTTTTCCATTTTAAGTTCTTCACTTGATATAGATTATTCAAAATTCCATGTTTTTAGTCTTTCTTCACCTCAGTGGAGCTCCTCATTATTATACATTACTAAAAGCAAAGCTGTATTTCCTGTTTTACCTTATATGATACTGAGCAAAATAAATCTAACGTTACTTATTCATCATTAAGAGCTTTACAAATGAGCAAAAAAAGAGTGTCAAACGCCAAGAAAATTTGCCATGAAAGCGGGAACAGAGGGTAATTACCGAATTATGTTTGTCAAGCAAGGGATTATTTGTTCTAACAATCATTTAGAATATCTTCTTTTATAATGAGCAAAAGGATTAAATGTCGAGAAAATTCGCCGAGAAAAAGGGAGTGTATAGGGGCTGATTACAAGCAATGAATTATTTGTTCTAACTATCCTTTTCAATATCTTCTTTTTTAATGAGCAAAATGGTTCAATGTCGAGAAAATTTGCCGATAAAAAGGGAGTATATAGGAGCTTTTTATAAGCAATTGTTGGTTCGAGCCTTAATCATTCTTTAAAAATTATGTTAGTTCACCCAACAAGATAACTATGTATGTGTGGCAACGACTTATACTTTACTAGCTTTAGATATCATCTATATAGATGTATAATTAGTTGATAGAAATTCCAAACAGAGAAAATGATGTTATAGGTTTATCGGGTAACTAATTGTACAAAAAAAGACGTTTTCAATAAAAAAGGGGTATCAATTTTAAAATTAAGTGATGTACTTACTTCTTTTCTAATAGACTGTTTGCATGTAGACAGATTTTTGCGGGACGCGCATGATGTAATTATTTTGTCTTCTGCGGGATTGGCACTACTTTCAGTACGATGCATTGTGGTAAAATCCCCGATAAACGCCCCGATAACGCCATTTTGTCCCCCGGTGTTGTTCACGAAATCATCGCGAATATTTGAAACAATAGCTGAATTAACATTATCTATCAGTCTTGAATAACATAGTGGTGACGTCAAAGAAATTATTATTACGTAATTTAAAATTGTCCGATAATATGTTATTCTCAACATTTTTGAAATAAACTTAAATTACAATCCATCCACTATTACTCCTATAAGAGACTGAGCGACCGTTAATAAAAGATATACAATATAAGATTTAATTTGACATGATTAAACAGTTTGCATGCTACAACTTAACTACACTTTATTGTAAAGAAGATTTTAATTAATGTACGGGCATGAATATATCAGTATCATATGAGATTCATATATACACTTTACATGCACACATTTGTGTCATTGAATTAAGCATCATTGATTTACATAAGAATATAGACTCAATATTTACATGAGAATATAGACTCTTAAGCTACCCTCTTACAGGCGGCGCAGAATTTATTGTCTCAATAATGCTGACGTTTTCTATAAATAAGTTATTTTATTTCTTCTTGAAATGATGAGATTGATTCGTTTGAATTGAGTACGAAAAACGTGACCAACCACTACATTGTAATTGACAACGACAACGATGATGATGATTTACAAATACCTGAAGTAATAATAATTAAAGAATAATAATAATAATAAGAAGAAGAAGAAGAAGAAGAAGAAGAAGAAGAAGAAGAAGAAGAAGAAGAAGAAGAAGAAAATTAATAATAATCAACAATAATAATAATAATAATAGTAATAATAATAAGAAGAAGAAGAAGAAGAATAATTAATAATAATAATAATAATAATAATAATAATAATAATAATAATAATAATAATAATAATAACATTATTATTATTATTATCATTATTATTATTGCATTATTATTATAACAACAATAATGATGATAATTATGATGTCGAAGACGACGATAATACAATAAACAATAAAATGCAAAAATAGTCCTTATTGCGTTAGTCACGCGGTATTATGGTGATAAAATCCGCAAAATCAGTCATTAATCGCATACAATATGTAAAGTAATACTTTCATCTTTTTGCTTTTCTCAAAATCTGTGTCCATTTTTCTCAAATTTGACTCTCTTGAGATATTTCGGCTAATCTGGAGGCATGCAGCTTTAATAAACACCATCAAGGGAAAGTTGATACATGGGTGTCGCTTTAAGGCGTCTTTTTCAAGATTGTGACACCCAATAAATTAAACAGAACAACGTGAACATAATTTGGAATTTAATGTGCTACCTTAATTTGAAACAGTGACCTTAATATTTAACAATGTCACGTCTACAAAGAATGTTCAATACACGACATATGTGTTGTATGGTGGCTGAATTGGTACGCCTTTGTGCGTCGCGTTGGCGCTAGCGACAACAGAACAAAGCGCCAAACGGCGCGTTGTCGCACTGTCGTCTTGTCTCTAGCGTGTTGTCGCTAGCGCCAGAACGACAAGACGAAAGTCCGACAACGCGCAGTTTGGCGGTTGGTCGTGTTGTCGCTAGCACCAGGACGACAAGACTAAAGTCCGACAACACGCCGTTTGGCGGTTGGTCGTGTTGTCGCTAGCGCCAGGACGACAAGACGAAAGTCCCGACAACGCGCCGTTTGGCGGTTGGTCGTGTTGTCGCTATCACCAGGACGACAAGACGAAAGTCCGACAACGCGCCGTTTGGCGGTTGGTCGTGTTGTCGCCAGCGCCAACTAGACGCACAAAAGCGTACCAAACCAGCCACCATAGTGTTGAATTATATGCCTTTTCATTGATGCATTAATGAGTTAAAGGAGTTCCACTGAGGTCAAAAGGTCTAAAACATAAAATCTAGCATTCTTACATAGATCAAGTAAAACAAACACTTAAAAATGAAAAATCTGCAAATCATAATAAAGAAATGTGCTTAGAATTAAATTGAAAATCGATAGTGTAAGTCATAGTCCGATTTAAGTGAAAAGCGTTGCAACGATTTTCATTTTTGGGTCATTTGCACAATAAAAATGATTAGTCTGCAAAAATGGGATGAGGTGCCGTTATTGATCCAGACCTCCATCAAATTGTACACAAGTCTTAGAAAAAAATATTTATAGTTCCGTCATGCCAAAGAGCTTAGCGGTGTCCCTTTTATGCAAACATATCAGTGTATGCCCACACATATTAGTCACTTACAAGTCCGCTTTCTTAGCGTCTATCGAAGAAACAGAGCGTGTCACATGAAAGGCTCGAATCCATGGTCACTGTGTTCAATCCATGGCTCCGGTTAAAGCACCCGTGCATTATATCAAGTAATCACTGTAAACGTGCATTTATACAGGTATTTTATCATTTGGCTTTGTCATGACTTTATAAATTGTATTTGGTATAGTATATGGTCCTTAACCAAATTATCCAAATGTTTCGTGCTTTATTCGTGCACGGATCTACTATTTGAAACGACGTTTATAAAATAAATACTCCTTTAGAGGTTGTGTCTTTTGTTATAAATGGAATGATAAAACATGTTGATGTATAGGTGACCGTAAAATGGATTACAACTTGAACATTAATAGGAATGACGTCGCTGAAAAAAATAGCGCTCTTAGTCCAGTTGACGTTGTTTTAAATTCAGGATTCCTGCACGAATAAAGCACGAAACATTTAGGTAATATAGTAAAGAACCAAGTCATGATCGTGACAAAGCCAAAGCAATAAAACCCGGTATAAATGCGCAAGTTTGCAGTTACTTCTTGATATTATGCTCAACTTTAAAGGGACTGTACTGAGGGTTTTTCACGAGGGGAATGCAATAATTTTTCAAGGAAAAATGTTCCATTTGATGTGGGTCTAGATTTGTGTGCAAAATGTGAGATCAGCCACTTATTTATTATTTCCAAAACAGTTATTCTAATTAAGATTGAAAAGTATTGCAACGTTTTTCAGTCTGTCGGACTAAAAATAGCACAAAATATGATTTTCAATTTACTTTTGAGAATATTTCTAAATTTTTTAACCTTTTGCATATCATTCTGTTATAAACGTCCCAGCTGATTTATTTAAGAAAGTAAAGTTTAATGTTATTAGGCTTTTTTACTTCATTGGAGTTCCTTTTATGTCTTTCTTTCTTTGCAGCCTATGACATGAACTTCAGTAAGCTATTACAAGAACACCAAGTTGAATACACCAAGTCCGTAAAGAAAATGCGTTATTTGACACAAATGACCCCAGGGTAATATTCCCAAACAGAGTGTGAAATAGATCTCCCACCTTTAAAGCATATTAAACGTTTTTGAAACGTTCTTTTTGCAAAAAAAATGAAATAATTCTATTGTATACATTAAATTTTAAGGAATTGAAAATATTTACTCAAAATTTCTTTATAAATTATATAAGATCTCTCCAAAAATTCATATCAAACTTAAATTGAAGAAAATCGTTCACCCGGTTGGTTTGCATAAATATGATTGTATAAATACCAATTGAAGCAATATTTATGAAAATTGCCAACCTTCTCAAATAGAAGGAAATGGCTTATTTTTATAGTCTGCACCTTGAACAAAGGGGCGGGCAGCACTTTGTCCCTTTTTCGTATGAGAAGGGGAATCCTGTGATGCGTGTATGTGGTCGCACGGTCACTTTCCTTCAAATATACCCTCGATGCGTGTATGTGGTCGCACGGTCGAAAACCTTAAACAAATTAGCAACTTCTTCGAATGTTTTTTGGAAAGAGATTTTATCAAATTAAGGACTTTGTTAATTACTAAATGGAACCGTTTTCAACTCTTTCAAGTCAAAATTATTAAATTAAGGGGGTTACCTTTTAGACATCTAACACTCAGAAAATACAAATACATTTCTTGGACTAATTACATCTGCCATATGTTTGGGTGAACATCGACAAGCCTAGTTAAAGCCAATGGGCTGGTTTGCCTCGATACGGATTTTCCGATTCGAAGATTAATAATACCTGTCATATGTTGCAACTCTGATCGGAATATCCATCTCGAGGGGACCCGTCCATTGGGCTGTAACAAGACTTGCATATTCTAACATATTGTAAGTTCTCTACCTCAGTAAAACAGTTTTCCCATTACACCCTTAAATGTTTTCTTTACCGTATAAAATTATAACGGCGGAAAAAAGCGTCATCCTTAGCTTGCAATTTTATTCTTAAATGACGTCATTTTAACGCGGTTCACGCATAAAATGCTCTAAAATGATGAAATTGTATAGCACGCGACTCATATGGCATTCAAATGCCAGATAGAATTCCCGGCATTGGTAAAACTAACGGTAACGCCAGTCTGATATGCAAGAATTTTATTTTCTCCTTCTGATTTTTACTACTAGTACAAATATTAAATTTTTTGTTTTAATCCGCAACAAATTATGAAGATTTTTTAGCTCTACAACTGACGTTCAACAAGAAATTGAATTCTGAAAAATTGATAACGACAGTAATCTGCACGATATGTACAGAAATTATGGTTGAAACTCTCTTGCAATCTGACGAGTCCAAAAGTGCACATATCACCCTGCTTGTCTCCGACTTCGGAGTTTAACCTTAAATACCATGTAGCGCATTTTTTTATGGTTTTATACCATAAATCTGATGCTCAAATGAAGTTTTATCATAACTTTCAAAAAACATTTTTTGTAAAGATATTAACGAATTTAACATTTCACTTAATAAAGGGAGGTAATCAGAAATTTATTTTCGATAAAATATGAATACATTAATTTAAACGTTTATTTATAATATAATAGAATAAAATATAATATAATATAATATAATATAATATAATATAATATGATATATAAACTTTTGAGGTACATATTTAACATAATCAAGTTGGATGTTTGGAAATTGTTTTAGAAAAATAATTGTTTACAAACGTGAACATCTTTATTTACAACGTACTGGATCTTTATTTAGTCTTTGCCCTACTATTTCATCCATTGGGGAGGCCTACATTTGTAAACAGTTTATTTCATATTTATAAACGGTCTGAAAAAGCGTTTATTAAACGCCGCGCCTATCTGAATAGCCTACGAAAAGTAGGTCAACGGCAATGATTCCCTGCGGTCTGGAGACCGCAGGGTATTGGTACGCGTTTGACTTTTGAGGCACGGAGGAGCACGTGACCTGTTTTCGGTACATGGAGGAGCATGTGATCTGTAAACCGTACATGATTTGTTAATTGACCTTTTCGAAAACCTGGCTAAATACCGTTTGCCGGCACGTTACGGATAATCCTCTAGGGAATAAGTCAGACTTACACCTAATTAAGAACAAAAAAAACTATTACGTGATATTTTTAATTTTCTATAATTATAATACCGTTTAAGATGGAAAAACTTGAATGATATGTTTGAAAATTATAAATGTTTCTTTAATATGTATCTCAAAATGTTACAAACAATAAATTGTTTATACTGAAAATCTACAAAATTAAAATATTCGTAGTGGCATCTGCCATAATAAATAGAGATTTTTCTGCGAAAACTTGTGTGTTTGCTTTTTTTTTGCTCGAAATTATTCATAAAATGAATGGCCTATTTAATCATTTTCTTAAAAAGAAATAATTGTTTTTGTTCGACCTTCTCCGGTCATTAACTGTCAACAGTTTCCAGACCTTAATTCTTCTATAGTGATCGATTATTGTCAACTATATTCCTGATATATTCCACGTTTATTTATCCACCCACCCAACAATGTTGAAGATAGTTAAATGAAATATCTTTATATCATCAAAAATGTTCCCCGCAGGAAACCATTTTACTTGTAAACGTTTGGCACGTTTATTGTATTTTCTGATCGCAAGATCAGTTAATACAAAGCTAACATCCACGGTCTAACACAAAATTTTCTAACAGACCTAACAACGCAAAGTAGTTCTCTCTCAAAACTGCTTTAAACCCAGCAATTTAAAAGAAAGAATATTTTTTAATGTAGGCATTTAACGAATTACAGTACATTAAAAGTTTAGATTAGTCAATAGAAATATGAGGTTACAATCACAAATTTCGCGGATGAATATCTTTTTTACCCAATGAAAAATGTTCGGCTATTTCCGTAAAGCTTCGGATTATCATGAATGCACAATCACAAATTACGCGGATGAATATCATTTTAATCAATGAAAATGCTATTTTTAGCTATGTCGATTACCGAATACTCCAAAGCGTAGTACACAAATAAATTTGACTGTCGAGTAGTGGAATATATACATGTCGGACTGTTTTGGCGAGAAGATTTTCGCTAGATTATTTTCATCAGTGTTAAACAACAAGTTTATCGTGAACAAAATACCTCGAAATTAATAAGGATTACGAAATGGAAATTCTCAATCTAGAATTACAATGTATTTGTTTTTATTCAAGCTACTTAAGTATTACTTCACCGTGGTGCAGAGGTAGCGTGCTCGTCTAGGGTGTGAGAGGCCTAAGGTTCAAATCCTAGTCGAGGCAAAACAAATTTTAAGTGTCTTTTTTAAGGAAGTAGAAACGGTATGCAAGGAAATGTGGCTGTCATAAAAAATGAAAAATGATTTTTTGATGCAACTCTAGTCATGCAAAATTCCATATGTATCAATCTCAAACTGTTATAGATGAAAAAATCTAAACGCAGTCGCTGCGCAAGATGAATTATAGTATATAAAAATAAACTTATACAGGAAAATACATACAAATAGTCAGTATGATTTAGATTGCAAAGATCAGAAAATACAACAGAGCTTGCAGCCCTTTGATTTTTTTTTAACTTATAAGCGTCTTTCGATTAAACTGCTTATTAGTCATAGACTGTCAGAAATTTTCAAATTAGGGCATTCCCATTGGACGAAAATATAGGGCAAAGACTAAAGTCAATACAATATCATCAAAATATTCTTATGTCTATTTTTTTATTCAAGACACGTGTATCATTGAACATCTTGGAAAACGAAATAATACACTTAGACTAGATAGAAAAAGGTTATTATGTTAGGAATGTGCATTGAAATCCACAAGGTTTAATCAATTCCTGTTAACAACTGATTATATATGTAGGCTGTGGTACCAGTCCTTAAATATTATTCTGGTTACCTGACTTTGCATGACAATAGGTCTTCTATTGTACATATAGTTCTTGCAAAGTGTTTTATCTTTTACCATCGTCTGCTTCTTTACCGGGGATTTCCTGCAAACATTCCGGAATTTTAGGATAATGCTTTTCATAACTAGGACTCAAAATGACAAAACCATCCACGTTATCTTCGTCATCCGGAGGCATAAGTGCCGTCTGCAATTTTTGAAATCTCGGATCATCTCGCACGTTCTCATAAAGAGCGTGAATTGGAACACAGTCGACAAAAATACCACTTTCGTCATAAGAATGATATATTTTCCTTTTACCACTTTTCGTTTTAAGTTTTAACATAATTTGTTTCTGATGGTCACCTATATTTGGCAGTTTGACGTCATTAAGCGAAAACGTGCTGAATCTCCGAAGTAAGGGCGTCATTGGAACTGCTGAAACATTTCTGTTAATGTTCGGATCAACTTTCGGAAGATGCGTTCTTTTAGTTTCTTGCAAATTACATTCTCTAAGTCTACGTCGTTTGCTGGCTAAACCGATTGAAAACGATCTTTTATGCATATTCATAAGATATTCAGCACGCTGTTTTTCAATTCTAATATTTGCCAACTTTACATCCAACATCTGCTGCTGCGTGATGTTGTCGTAAAGAAGAACGCGCGATAGACTAGTTTTCGGCACACCTAATTTTGGCGACTTCTTCCCATAATTTGGCATAATTAAAGGAGGTTTTTGCATGTATTTAGTACTGGCGAAAACACGAAACACAGATTCCTTAACTAGTTTTTTTCTCCCAGAAAATGGAACGTTTTCCACGTTTACTACGGCCATGGTTTATAATGCAATCTGTAAAATAATAGAAATAAGCTATGTTAAATCTCCATACAAAAACAAATGTACATGATGACAAACAAAGCTATTACTAGTATGTTCTTGCTCAAGAATTCTATACTAGAGTGTAAGCATGGCAACATTTAAATTTCAAGTTGAAAAATACTAGGTGCTTTGATAGTACATGTAGATCTATAATTGTAATGTGCATTTTGACACACACCAAGCTGTTTGTGTTGTTTTACCTCTTAACTGAATTAAAATTGACTGAAATACACCATCAAAGCACTGTCCCATGCTCATACATACGGAATTCCGTTAGGGCCATTGCCTATAATGGTTTGATCTGTAACGCGATACTCGACAGTGCGATGATGAAAACGCGAAATCACAAAACTACGATGGTGAAAACGCAACAGTACGATGGTGAAAACACGATAGTTTATCGCGTTTTCATCATCGTAGTATCGTACTGTCGCAATTTCATCATCGTACACCATCGTAGTTTCAGATCAACACATTCATAGGCGATGGCCCTAACGGCATTCCGTACCTACACGATTGGGATTTAAGTTACTTCTGTTTTTATGTATCCTTGTCAGGCCTGTAATGTTGCTATTGTTTTCTATGACGAGAAATATTGAATTTATAAGTAATAAGTAAGGTATTTTTCGCAATGTCAAAAAAAAATAAAAAAATAAAAAAAAATAGAAAGACTAATAGCATCAGTGTCATATAAAATCACGACTTTAATTACAAATATTAAGGAACCAAGTCGAATGCACATATAAATTTTTATCATCCATCATTTTATATTATTAGTTAAAAAGAAAAAAAAATATGTTCATGACCAAAGTCAATTATCCTAGTTGACTGTGCCCAATAATTTGAAAGTTTAAATGATTATTTTTCAAAATTCTCGTGGAATTTAGCAAGAGAATTTAGCATGATTCTGAAGGCGTGCTGCTTTAATTAATAATTATTCTTTAACAATAATATTATTATTTGTCGTGATAGGTAAATTGCAGATCCAATTCACATGTACCTGTATATCTATAAAAAAAATATGAGCCGCGTCACGACAAAACCAACATAATGGGTTTGCGACCAGCATGGGTCCAGACCAGCCTGCGCATCCGCGCAGTCTGATCAGGATCCATGCTGTTCGCTATCAGTTTCTCGACTTGTAATAGAGTTGGTAAGCGAACAGCATGGATCCTGATCAGACTGCGCGGATGCGCAGGCTGGTCTGGATCCATGCTGGTCGCAAACCCATTATGTTGGTTTTGTCATGACGCGGCTCATATATAAAGATAATTTAGAGTGACATCGAATAATTTATTGGCATTTTGTCGATAATATGTTATAAAAATATTTGTCGCTTAATCTTACAAGAAATATTTCGTCTATAATATAATTTTGTTAATGTAAGAAGGAATAAGGTGGCCATAAATAATACGAAGAAGAAATATTGAAAAATCAACTTAAATTGATCTTTGATTCCTATTGTAAATCGAAAATTAAGAATTTGAATGTTTGAAATTGCGCTTCACTACACATGGCTATCACAATTCATTTTAATCCAATACAGTATAACTTGCTAACTTATTTTAATCCTTTACAGTAAAACTTGCTAGCTTTTACCTGTATATACAGTGACACCTGTGAAAACTGGATACCACATGGAAAACCTTAAGTGACATGAGCACAAAATTAACTGTTTTAAAATGCCACATGTCATGTCTCTTAAAGACACTGTTATGTTCATCATTTAAATAATTATAATGCAAAATAATCTGTGTTCAAACCCACCTGGCTATAAAGATTGTTCTGTTATTTAAAGCTTCCCTAAATAGACAGGTTTGACTGATCCAGAATTTGTTAATTTAAATAATAATGTAATGATCTAGAAAAGTTTACCTGTTTACTTCATTTGTTCATTTTTACTTTCTGTCATTCATTGATCCTACTTTCGTTTTGAAGCTTTTACTGGCAATAGCACATTAGTTGACTGGTGTCTTAGTAAATTTTCACAAGACATCAGATCAATGTCACGTATCATGCCAGATTTTATTCTAGTCTGTGAGTTTAGTTTAAATCCCTATATGTTTTCCATGCAAGAATCTGTTGTGTCATGTGTTTTCACGACTTGTTTATCTTTCCATGTAATTTGAATAATCCCTCCTATAAGTCACTATTTATGTTTCATATCAAACTAATCCATGTTTATGAATGTTTCTGCAAGATAACTTTTCTAGAAACTTGTTAAATCCTTCACATTTTAATATTTTATATTTGACCTCGTTCTGTATTGTGCAGATCCGCCATCTTGGAATTGACTGTGAGCAATTGCTACTAGCAACAGTCTGAGGCGGGCTATTTGAAATCTTGTTTATTATTGTTTAAACTAGCGTATTTTTATGAAGAATGATGTTTAATTCAAGAAAGAAAC
>NW_026853793.1:0-20129 GCF_026571515.1 Ruditapes philippinarum
TTTTACTTAACACAAACTGTTGATATAACAACGTCCTTATTAGAAACGATTAATTTTCTCTTTAAACTTCGATTAAAGACGTTGCTATCAATAGATATAGAAGTATCTAATAAGGAATATCCAATACAATAGAAATAGATAGAAAGATGGATAAAACTTATAGAAAATTTATAATAAAATAGAGAAAATAAGAATCCTAAAGAAAGCCCAACACAGTAAAATTGAAAATGTTGCAGGCTCGGTTTGATTGAGTCTGTTCATGGACGGTACTGTCAAGTGCAAACTACCTTCCACGCCCCTAGCACCGCCTGAAGCATAATTCAACATAAACTGGTACAGTTTTGAAACAACCGCAGATGTGTTCATATGGCGGTTATAAATATTGCTATATCCATATTTTTTGCTTTCGCCTATTTTAATTACATTCTGAAGATTTAAAACTTTTGTTTGAAACTTCTTTCAGCCTGTTAAGTGTGCTTAAAGAAGTTTGAATTTTAAATGGTCGTCCGTAAAGTGATTCTACATTTGTATTTTGTATCTTTAGAAGTTAAATATGTTATAGGTAAAACAATATTTGTCGATTTTAGATCGATATCATTTATTATGACGAAGAAACATTCACGTAATATGATATACAAATAATTACACTGTAGTCTGAAAGAACATGAATGAAAATTTTAATCATAATAATAATCAAAAAGTAAAGACTAAAAGAACCACAAACAAAACAATAATGCTTGCAGAACGATCGTTAGAATCGGAAATATAACATTCCTGATTGAATGTACGGGGCGCCTTTTTACAGCCTCCACAAGGCACAAACAAAAGCCTCGAACTATGGATCTTCTACTTTGGAAGCTAGTGCCTAAACTCTGGATCACGGCATATCGAAACCAGCCTCGAAATCAAGATCAATATCGTCTTTAATCCGACATGGTTTTGGGGCAGGCGCTGGATAGAGGGCATTACGATAGCTTTAACCGTTTGTCAAAATCATCCGGTATATCGTTACCAAGGCAACCCAATTATTTTGTACATAATCAAAAGAATATAAATTGCCAAACGATACTTTCAAAGTAATTTTACATGTACTCCATTATAAATTTGTTACGTAAATTTTATCGTTGCTGTGAAAATTTTATGATTATCTTTAAGTTTTTATTAAGACTTATCTGTCATTGCAATAACAAACAGACACACATACGCCACCTTTTTACCTCCCAAAGTTCATTACAAACATAGGATATTATATATTCAGGTTAAAAATATACCATAGCAAACTTTTGCAGTAAATTATCAGCTGAGGCACAGTGTTTTAAAGTAAGGATTAAGTTAATAATATTGATATTTATGAGTATCCATCATATAATAATGCATAACATTCATCAGATGATATTCTTTTTAAGATTGGTTATAACAATAGTCTTCGATAATCGATTATTATTGTGTGAATATTTGTAAACAAATCAGATATAAAATGTCATATACAAAAGTTGAATGATTTATTTTCCTTCAGTTATTGACAAGTATTCCACTAAATGTGTTCATCCTATATGAGTCTTGATCTAGTTGGCGGTTAGAACTTGACCATGTTGATTTGACCCAAACTTTTTCTCCTGATTTTACTCTCACTATTGCTCCAAAAGCACTACATGTGTATTGATCCTTATCATGGTTCATATCAGCTGCAATAACTTTACCTTCTAACACTAGGCCAATGTAAGCATACTTTCCTTTACAAACACATATATGCACAGAAAACTGGTACAGTCCTCCAACAGGTACTGTAAATATCCCAGTAGAATTGTCGTAACCTGTTCCCTCGTTAATCACACTTTTCGTAAATATAACAATCTCGTCTGTTTTATCAAGAATCAAGTTTGCCACGTGATGTGCATGGAAAGCTATCGGAGGTCGTTCAAGATTTCCTGATATAGAAACAAGTTAAGTAAGTATGTGTATCTTAAAATGGTTTCTTTATGATTTATTTCTTGTTTGTATATTGGGTAATTTAATATATACATAAGAATTTTAATGCGTATTAATAATCGATGGTTAAATTTAAAGTATAGCCAGACTTCCTGAATTTAATTTGGCATTCCATTTGTAATATAAGCGTTTGGAAATAATTTATGGATATATTCATATATGTAAAACATGATATTGTAAAGCTTTAATAGAAAATGTTTACAAAAATAAAGGTGATGAATTTTATTCAAAATTAGTATATATACATGTAATTAAATAAGTTTAAAAATGATGGCAGTACTAGATTATAGTTAACGCAAAAGGTTAGTTAAATTCTTAATATTTCAAACTGACCATTGACGTATTATAGTACATGAATAACTTTAAAACAATCATTTGAATATCATATAATTAAATAATATTTTATGAAACACAGTTTAGAAAATTATAATTCCGTGGATGTAGAATGAGAAACAATACCTTGAAGTTGAGTAAGTTCTTCGCTTTTTGCTTCCAGGTCACTCGTGAGATTTGTTCTTGTCTGCTCAAATAATTTCTTGAATGATCCTGTAAAAATAATATCAAAGTACACTTGCTAACGGTAATCAAAGTTCAATAAGTTTTATATGTGTTATTATGTGTACATGTGAACTGTATGCAGAAAGTGTTGCTGATAACACGGAACTTGATTCGGAACTAAGTTTTACATAGCCGGTAGTGAAACTTCTGAAATAAAACTTAAGGTATTAGCACCCTAATGCATTACCTCCGCTTTGAAGAGTATTCAAATAGGCTAGAACTACTGTTAACTACATTGAAAATGAGGGCCATGGGTTCAATCCCCAGAAGGGTCAACTTTTTTTTCTTTCTTTTTTTTCTTTTAACATTATTTATGTATCTCTCATGTCCCATTTGGAAAGAAAAAAATGTTTAATTTTGATTTTTTAATTTATATAGGTATTTATTGGCTAAATTATGCTAAATATAGTAATAAATATGGTACCTGATATTTTCAAAGTGTAATATAATCAAAACTAGACGGTAAAAGTATTTCATATTTTACAAGTTCAACCAATATACTTTTTTAAAAATTTAGGGAAACTTTGAAAACAGGCACTCATTTGGGTAAATTTTAAGATTTTTTAAATTAGGCTCCCTAAGTAGAAAAATGGTCAGACACGTGGTAAAAATGGGTGGGGTAGGGTAACATTTTTATATAGATTTCATAAATTTTAAGTTGAAACCATAATTTTGCTTATTTGGATTGTTATTTGAATGGTACTATTTGTTTGTTACCAAAAATTAATGGGAAAACATTTTTCATTAGAATGTTATTGCAGATTATTTAAAGGTTCCTACTTTCTAAGAAAGGGCCCTCATAACATCCTAGCTTGAGTTCAGAAAAGTGGCCATAACTTGATTTCCGTACGGTAAACTTTGTTTAAATCTTGCATACAGGTGTACTTTAAGGTATACATCTGACTTATGATGTCAATTTTTTAGTTCCTGATAGTGCCCATTAGGGTCCTAATACCTTAAGGGAAGAAAAACAACTTGCAATCTTATAAATATTGTGGCTTTCCTCGCTCACATTCTATAATCAAATTTCAGTTGAAATTTTTCAAAGTTCTATTGGTTGACAAAAAAAGCCATTTCATAACGAAATTCAATATAGAATAAATGTAATAAAAAGTCAGGGAATATGTCCCCTTTTAAGAAGAACCGATGTGATGAGTCACCGTTTTCCTTCATTGAAACATTGTTATTTTGGTATATTCAACATACATGTTACTGTAATTCATTTAACATTAATATTCACTGTAATTCATGGTTTGTATTGATCAGAAGTATACACACAGACATAAATATCGCAAACGTAGTTCAACAATACAGCAGTGTTCTTTGACGCACTAAATATTAATTATTAGATGTCCTTTTATAAATTTTATAAATGTTCATGCTTGTACTAGCAAAATGTTAAGCACGAGGCTATTAATTGTCCAATAATTTTATGAAAATCTAAAAGTGAAAATTTACCCTTTTTACTGTTGTCATTTTTATTTAAGGTTTTCTCTTTCACTTTCCCTTAATTCATTTATAATTGATGTATGATTATAATAATGTTATTTTACGATGCGTTTTGTAACGAGACGGGTTAAGCAAACTGAAAATATTTTTACAGCAATAAAAGTTATTCCATACTCTACCAATCATCAACATAGAAATTTAAGTTAGATATGTCAGCATTGTAACCGGTGTATGAAATGTCTTCTTTTTAAAGCTTTATGAATCTTTGAATATTAAATGTTCCACGCATTTATCATATTTATTTGCCGATTTTTCTGAATTTGGTTTTCATAAAGCATTACGAACTATTAAATAATATTGATTCAGACTTAATCAACAATCAGATATGATAATGCTAAAGATATAATTCATCTTTCGCAATGCATCAGTAATATTTCAGTGTACATAAATCATTTTCTAACCATGTAGATTTGATGTTTATATTTTACTTCTCTCCTTTCTATCTCGTCACATCTCTTTAACATTTCGTCTGTTATGTTCCCCTTAATGTCTGCAAACATGTCCGTAACTTTTTGTTTAATGTCGCCTAATGTACTGATGACATTTTCCTCAGTTTTCTTAATTTCATTCACCATGGTTTCTACCTTAATTTCAGTCCTTATCATTTTCTCTAAAAGCTGTTCTTCATATGAAAATTTAGAACATACAGGTTCTTTAGCCTCCAAGACTTGAGAGCTATACATTCCAAAGATAACTAAAAACGCAGCGAAAGTCATTTTAAATGCGATGTTATACGTAATGTTTGAATACACGCACGCTATGAATCTCAAACCCTTATTAAAACAATTTTGTTTGTCGAAAGGGAAATTTGCCGACTTATTTGTTAAGAGGCCCATACGAAAAACCTTTGATTACTTGATTACTATTCTATAGCACTTAGGATCAGGGAAAGTTTAACAGACGTCACAGCAATAGCTTAAATATTTTGTGTCGGTAAAATAGAAACATTTCGTTTTCTAAAACATAAAAAATTAATCATGGGATAACATAATAGATATATATTGGAACTGTGTGGCTGGGCTGTGTTGGGGGCCGCCCTTCGTTATTGACATTGTTCATTATTTTTTAACTAACATTCAATATTCTCTATTTATCGTTTATAGTGATGGAAAGAAACAAACATCTATTGCATATAACATATTCTGATGACAAATTAACTCATATGAAGGTAGCAACTTTCACTATATATGTACGTATATAAAGAAAAATACATTATATGTGTCCTTTATCAGAAAGAATTGACTTTATGTTCGTACAGATATTCTTTCATTAATCCTTAATATCTTTCAATATTTTGACAACCCTTTTAAAACCGATAGCTTGGACACCGATGAATTCCAGCTAACTGAAAAGTGTGAAACGCGTTAAGAGTTGATGTTTCCCTTTTATACTTTTGAAATACAAAAAATATTCATATTGCATTTGTATTTATTTTTATACTGTCAACTCATCATTCGATCATGCATAGACGGTGCAAATAGAGAGAATACGTTCACATGTCTGGAAATGTGATGTTTATATTTAATTACAACTTATACTTGAAATCAGTTATCCTTTTGCAAAAAAAGACTTTTACGCATGCGTTAACACTGTTTGAATGTTGTTGTTGATTTATAGTATCCATAACTATGTTACTATCTCTGAATTCGATTTACCTAACTCTGATTATTTGCTAAAAATTTTAAAGTTCATTGAGATTTACTTGAATTTCAATAATCCCAAACATATAACTTTGAAATTAATGAATAACATGTAATTTGTTAATATGATTAAGTAATGTAATGATATTTTTTTTATAAGTAAAGCAGCACTCTTCTCGGCCCTTCTTTCAAATAGAAAATGTAAATATATAATTTTTTATAACATTTATCTAAATTATCTAAATCATTACTTTGTTTGATTATAAGGATTGTTACTGAGTGGGCTCTCGCATTAAATAAATGATAAGTTTGCTCACATTTAACGAGACAATCTGATAAAGACATTAAATGTGACAATGGGTGCCGTTATACTACAATGATAAAACGGGTAACAATTAGATATATATCAATTAATACAACATGATAGCGTACGCTATACTTAACATACGGTGTCACATATATGTGTTTTTTTTTATTTATCTCGTGCGCAGGAGATACTATGTCGTAGGCACAAGTAATTTATTCCTGTGCACGAAAATATTAAATCGTGCGCACCAGCTTCGATGTCGAGCACACTAGTTACTTGGTCCTGCGCATTAGCTACTTACTCGGGCATAATATAAGGGGAATCTAATATCCGGAAACCTTATAAAAAAGATTTCTGTATGATCTATAAAGAAATATTATTAAGTCGTGCGCACAAGATACTATGTTACACTTAGTTACATAGGAGTGTGAATGATATAGTAAACAAGGTGCGCAAACGATACGGTGTCGTGCGTACAAAACTATTTAGTCGTTAAGCACGAGTTACTAAGTTCTGCATACAAATCACATAGTCGTGTGCAGAGCTGCATTGCTGGTACTGGTACTGGTACTGCAGCGATTTTGCAAGTACTGGTACTGATACTGGAATTACTCTTACAAAAGTTTGCTACTACTGGTACTGGTACTGCATTTACTGTCTTAAAAAGTAGTACTGCTACTGCATAACTAGGCAGTACTTTTGGTTTGATAAAAATAGCATCAATTTTTCTCAATAAATAAACCTGTAAATTACATCATTATATGTTTGTGAAAAGTAAGTTATCAAATCTATAGATAATTTTCTGCAATATTCCTTCAAATGTTAACATGGTATTCATCATAAAAACACCAAAGACTTTAATTAAAATTAAATTGAGATAAACAGACTCAATAACTCTTTCACCTAAAATATCCTTATTTAAAATCTTTTGTTACTTTGTATTTACCAGTAAAAGAGCAAAATAATCACTAAAATTTTTTGGCTTCATTCAAAAAAATCCCATTTCAAGAAAATTGGTTTGGGACCATAAAAGTTGTTTACTTTTTGGGATTAAATTGAATAGAGGGGTGAAAGGGGGGTAAAAACAACAAAAGACTGTTTTTTTTAAATGAAAAAATTATTGGATTTTTATTTTTTTGATTTTTTACTAAAAAAAATAAAAAAATAAAAAAAACCCCTTTTAAAATTTAAAAAAAATTTTTTGTTAAATCTTTGTAAAAAATAAGTTAAAAAAAAGTTTTTAAATATAAAATTGTAAAAAAGTTATTTAATTTTTAAAATAAAAATTTTGATTTTAAAATTTTTTTGCTGAAAAATATTTCAATTAATTTTTTTTGACACTGTGGGAATAAATTTTTTTATTCAAATTTTATGAAAAATATAAAAGTAAAGGGACTGAACAAATTTTCACCCCAAAAAATAACTGGATTTGGTATGAGCAAAATCTAGTATGGCTGGTAATGGTACTGCAAAATTGGCAAGTACTGGACTGGAATGGTATGGGCATAATTGGGGGCCAAGGTACTGGAGGTACAATAAGACTACACCCTTAGTAATGGATCAGCTCTGGTTCGGTGGATGAGTTATTAGGCATGGACAAAGTAAAATGATTGGTGGTGCCGAGTTACTAAGTCATATGTGAAACTTCAAAAGTTTATAAGGATTTTTCTCTGGGCCATAAGCGGACTAACGCAATGTTTAAAGTAACAAACCAGATAATGTACCTTCAAGTTATTGATTGGACAGGATTTAGTGACGGTCATTGTGAATGGAAGTAAAAAAATATAATAATTTGGTTACATAGGTAAATAAGAGATATATGGAGAGTACAGCCAAAAAGATTATAATTGAGCGAATTAGCTACTTCGATATGTAGCTGTATACTGTATGAAAATCGAAAAGGGTGATTTCCCGAGAGCAATAATAACAAAGCATAAAAGCTGACGTTGCCAGACCTGGTTTAATAGATTTTAATGATAGATATGTCATGTTACTCTTAACAAATGTAAGTATCGATGTTTCCTTTTTTACAAACATTGTTTGATATCGTGTTTAAATTTTACATACTTATAAAAAACAACATTTTTAATTTTTACTTTCATGATGTGCACATAAAGTTTGAATTTGTATCACCAGAAATAATACATATTCAAAAGAAAGGTGAAGATAATTGCAAAATTTTGAGATCTCTTTGTTTTAAGCGTATGCATGCATGACACACAGTCCGATAGGTCAATGTTCTAGTTCTGATTTATAACAAAGTAAGACGATAACCCATACAGTACCACAATGTTAATTACTGATATGGTAATTCTCTAATTACCTAGACTTGTTAAGGTTGTCAGATGATACTCATCATGAAAACAATTATATGTGTTGTTTGTTATTTATTAGCTTCAATCAAATATTTACAATTTTGCACACGCAAATGCATTTTTGTGTACACACATTGAAATCCTTTGAAAGTTGTTTAAGAAATGTTTTTACTTTTAAGGAGCAGAACAGAATAGAAGTTTATCTTAGACTATAAAGTATACTATGTTCATTTTGAATAAAATAATTCTATTGCAGAAATATAATCTAGATCATTCTTATTGATCTTAATTTTTTTAACAAGTGAATGCACTAACTTAACATATTAAAGTCCATTCCCTATGTTGGTCCTTTTGTTACGAATTTCTTTTTTATAATTATACTATACATTCATGTTTTGTCAAAGATTTAATTTAACTAGTGTATATTAATTGTTTCAACAATGATAGAAACTTCAATTGCTTAAAAAGACATTACAACAATAAATACATGAACATAAGGTTCGCTTTTTTTTTGCTGCAATAAATTTCAATCAGTCTTTGTTTGCTATTAAGATACTAACATAAACTAAAAAAATAATATTATGCAAACTAAAACATTGTATGAATAATATTCGTCACAACATATATAGACACATCATAGATAAATTGACAATTTTTTCGACTTATTTCACAAAACACTACTGTTATTAAGAGTCTAAAGAAATGAATTGAAAGCAGTTTTCATCAAAACGATTACGTTAAACGTCTCCTTATATCACTGAAATCAGATTTCTCTCCTATCAATGTTTATTGATTTTTTTTAAATTATACTGACAATACTCCACTAAATGTGTTAATCCTGTATGAGTCTTGTTGACAAGTAGAACTCTGTGGATTGACCCCAATTGTTTTCTTCTGATATCTAACTCTTAATTTATTCCTCTAAAATTATTACAGCCATGACTAACATCACCATAGTTAGCATCTGTTGCGATAACGTTACCATTCCAACACACAAGGCCCAAACAGGGAAATTTTCCATTATAAACACATGTATGAACATCAAACTAGTAAACAGTCCTCCAACAGGTGCCTCAGGAAACAAGCCCGACTGGTTATTTTTTTGTATAAATAGTTTTTTATACTAGCAATATTAATGACATTGATGAAAGTCATTTAAATGTCGATCAAAAAGCAACAACATAATAACGTGATAAAACACCATTTTTTCCAGTAAACGAAGGGAATGATTTTCAGGTTCATAATTTTTTGTATTTAATAACTTTTTCAGAATGCCAGTAAAAAAAAAGACAAAATGTACCTTTTATTGAAATATTTTCAATAAGTAATAGTGTGTAAACTACAAATGAGACTTTTTATTCTCTGTGTGCTTTTGTTAAAAAAACTCTCCCGCCTTTAATAACCACTATGCTTCATGCCAGTTTTTTAATACAATTGTAGCGATTCAAACATGACATGTCTTCCTCTGTTGATTACTTAAAAAAGTTTTACAATTTAGAAAAGGCCGTTTAGCACATATCAATATTTTTGAAATATCGTATTGGAGCAAAATTGAGCTGAATATATCTTTAAATTATTTTAGTCGTCAAAATATTAGTAAGATACTATTCAAATTTGTACAAATTAAGATCAATGGTTCGTTATAGATTTAATCTAACTGGTTACATAAACATAAAAAAATTCAATGTTAAATAATGCAGATCAATAATACCTACATGAACATAAGATTCGCTTTCTTTGATGTTATAAATGTTAATCAGTCTAAATTTGCTATAAAGATACTAACATAAACTTATATCAACAATATGCAAACTTAAATATTGTATGAACAATATTCGTCACAACAAATATAGACACATCATAGATAAATTGACAAAAAATTGACTTATTTCACAAAACACTACTGTTATTAAGAGTCTTAAAAATGAATTAAAGTTTACACAAAAACGTACGTATAACACTGAAATCAGATTTTGCTTCCATCACTGTTAATTGATTCATTTATAATTCAGTGATTGACAAGTACACCGCTAAATGTGTTCATCCTGAGTGAGTTTTGATATAGCTGGTAACCAGAGCTTGACGATGTTGATTTGACCCAAACTTTTGATCCTGATTTTACTCTTATTATTGCACCAAATGTATTACAGCCAAAATTAGCATCACCAAAGTTAGCATCTGCTGCAATGACGTTACCTTCCATCACTAGGCCCAGATAGGAATATTTTCCATTATAAGCACATGTATGAACATTAAACTGGTACAGTCCTCCAACAGGTGCCGTGAACAATCCTGTAGACGTGTCGTAACCAGTTCCCTCGTTAGTGAACGTCTTCTCGAATATGAGAATCTCATCCGTTGTATCAAGAAGCACGTCTTTCAATTGATGTGCGTAGAATGCAACTGAAGGTTGAGCAAGTTTTTCTGAGTACAGAAAAAAAAATCAGACCGTTTAGATACTTACATTAATTTTATATTTTGTAAAACAAGTTGTTTTCGGTTTATTTTTTACAATCCATTGTCATATCTAAAAAAATCTAGTTCATGGTCATCAAGGATAGTTAATTCTCAAGCTTTAAAAACATTGAATTAATGCGTTTTTACATATTATCTGTGGCACGTCAAATACGCAAATGACAAACCATTATATTTATATCAGCCTTACATGCAACTGGGAATAAATCTGAATGTCAATGGAAATAATTCAAAAATAGAATATGTAAATGTAAATGAAATCATTTGAATGTTTAATAAGAGTTAAAATTTTACATATGGAGTAGCATATTAAATCAATCTTGTTCGCTGTATGTCACTGCCCAAGTGATACACCAAAAGAATGCATGGGCCAAGTCAACGACAATTAAATGTGCTACAAAGATAGTTATAAATCAAAAACAATTTTAGAAAAGAAATATAGTAAATAACAATACCTTGAAGTTGACTGAGTTCCTCTTTTTTAGCGTCAATATCACTAGTGAGCTTGCTTTTTGTTTTTCAAATAATTTCTTGAATGATTCTGTAATAAAGTATTAAAGTTCTATTAACTAATCGATCAAAGTTCAAGTTTTTTTATAACACAAATTTTCTTTTAAGTATCCTTTTTCTATTGTCGCTAAAATTTCAATTTTCCCTTGCTGTAAAAATGTAAGACATGTTTATCCATCACGTAGTTTACAGAAAATATAAAAATAACATTGTGGTGTGTTTTTTTCTCACACTTAAAATCAACGATATTGAACTTGACATATATGTCCAACAATTAACAATTACCAAAAAACAATGAATTATAAAAATAGTAAAGGATATCAAGTTTATTTCGTATTTTTATAAAAAAAAAACTGTATAAATATTTTATTTTTAAGATATGTAGATTTGATGTAAAACAACGTGCATATTATTACCTTCTCTCCTTTCTAGCTCATCACCTCTCTTTAACATATCGTCCGTTATGTTTTCTCTCATATCTGCATACATGTCTGTAAAATCAGCAACAATTTGTTTAATGTCGCCTAATGTACTGATGACATTATCCTCAGTTTTCTTATTTTCATTCACCATTGTTTCTACCTTAATTTCAGTTCTTATCATTTTCTCTAAAAGCTGTTCTTCATATGAAAATTTCGAACATACAGGCTCTCTAGCCTCAGAGAAATTATAACTATATATTTCAACGCAAATAACAAACGCAAATAACAGTAAGAACTTCATTTTCATAAGTAAAGTTGCAATATAAAATCTGAGAAGCTTTCTGGATAGAACCCTGTTCGAGAAACTATTGTATTTATTCAAAGAAAATTTGTGTTTGAAAATGAGGCCCGTACATGTGTATAATAATCGTTATGTTCTGGTACAAGGAGATAAAAACTGAGATAAATTAAGTTTAGGTATACCAATGTTATTGGTATTTTTTATCATACATATTCTGATAATTTTGAGTTTATATTGGGGTATATGATGCGTTTATCGTAGCAGACCTATTAAGTTCATAAAACATACAACATGCAAGCATTACAAGAGCCTAGAATATAATCTGTAAGGACTCAGATGCTAAAGTATTTGAGTTAATCCCGCCGTTTTTCGTTTAAAATAGAGTCATTGGGTTTTATAATGTATATGTTAGAAAGTTACTCATCAAGGAACAAATCGTTTGACAAACTGTGTAGATATCACAACGAGATCTTCTTTATCTGTATAAGGATAGTGACATCGCTTTAGCATCGTATTTATGCTTTGAAAAAGGATAACTAAAAACTTGGTTTATCAATATAATGTTGTTTTTTTTTTTTCAAACTATTTTGGTCAATCGAAAAGGGGTAATATATTTATTTATTGCTCCAGCACTGTAGATTTCATCAAGCATCAAATGTAAACCCTGTTTTTGATACTTTGTGGTTTGTGCTTATTACAAAGAAACATTTGGATCTTTCTTTCGACCCTATGGGTACTATACTATACAGTTTTGAAGAATTTATGTCGCAAGCATCTTAAAGACTTTGTTACTAGCGAAACACGGACAAAACATTTACAAAGCAAAAGAGCCAACAGATTGCTGAGATAATAAGCAATGCATGACTTTTTTTCAAAATTTTAACCAGGACATCAAAACCTTAAGCTGTCAGGCGGTTAATACATTTCTTTGGTAAAATGGGCCTTAAAAACCTTGAGCTAGTGTCCTACCTCTGGATCACTGCCTGTGTTAGTGGTTGTGGTGCTGTCGCACGATAGAGGGCATAACCATAGCTTTCATCGTTAATCATGGGAATGGTTAAAGTAATAGTGTATCACTGTCCGAAACTACATGGATTAAACGATAGCATGTATCTTTATCTTCATTATCATGGTATTTTTGTTTATAAATATTTCTGATTTATATTTCAAAGCAAAAACGCAGAAACATCGAAAATCGTATTAAAAGAAATTAAAGAATCAAAAAGTGTCTTTACAAAATTATCCTAGGAACATTATCATGGAAATTGTTAAAATCATAGTTAACCAAATTGAAGAAACCCTCCTTCCGGACCTACAAAGTTAGCGCAATATATAAACATTTATCTATATCTTTATTGTCATAGCATCGCTTGTTTATAAATATTTTCTGGCGTATATTTCATAGTTATTACGCAGAAACATCAGAAATCGTGATAAAAGAAAGAAAAAAATCAAAGTGTGTCTTTATGGCACCCTGATAAAATAAGAACACTCTTAATAATGGCAACTTTATTTTGGCTACAATAACTTTTATCAAATAAATTTTCATAACCCATGCAGCGTCTCCAGAAATATATGAAATACCATTATAACACAGCAGGTTTAACTTAATGGTAGGTAAATAAATTGACACGTATCAGATATCATAAAATTGAATTTTCACAATTTCTTCGGTAAATATATTGAAAACGCCCTGTGAGGCAATAAAATACTCTTCTAACAGATTAAAAAGTTACCTGAAGAAGGACTATCTATTCAGTTGAAGATTTTATGATGCATATAAAAACTAAATGTGTCTTGTATTCATTTAGTGTAAATTAACTTTTACAAACTATCTAAATATAATATAATATCACCATCCTATGTCTATAAAAAACAAAAAACAAGCGCATCCGAGCAAAGAGCAATTAATAAACTGTTGACGTTATTGCATGAAAGAATAATTTATTTCAAGTTTCAAGTTTTATTAAATATATCTCAGTATGTAATATACATAGACATGAGAACAAATTCTAATAATACACGTAATCACAGAGGACAACTTTTATTTAAGATCTTGAAGGAATTTATACGAAAGTGAAAAAAAAATCTATTCCGTAATTAATGATATTGATACCAGTCCATTCTAGTCATACTCATGGATTTTAATAATGCGCGACCCGGTCTGTAGATATTTAATCAGGTTATTTGATTGGTCGATTGATTTACACACCGTGTAAACCCATTAATTATGTCATGTAGGTCAGTCAGGTTATGCAGAAATTGTGTCATTGTGTCAGGATGAGGTTAATATCATGGAAAACGTGATTTTGTCTGTCTCGGACTTAATCACACGTAATCTGATTAAGGATAGAAGTTGACATCTTCGTACTGGGTTATTAAATGTTGTCTGCGGTCTGTGGAAACTGGCAATAATTCATTTTTGAATAAATGTGAATCAGTGAACTGTGTCATTTTGAAATTTATTTGATGGATTATTTATAAGAGGGTCCGATTATAAGATGCTCACAATCTCCTGTTGGCATGCATAACAACTGTAGAAATAGGTAAGTGAATTTTATTTTTATTTATTATTTTTTGTTGAGTTGTTTACACGTATAGGGATTGTGCATGCCGTCTAATTTGGTGAACAGGCCACTATGTACAGTCCTTTAAACGAAAGCGAAATTTGAAGGGCTGCTGAACTGGCAGTTTTCTTGTCAACAATATGGATTTTAATCTAGTGAGCGCGAATTTTCAATTGAAATGCATTTTCCAAACTACAGTAAATATTTGTTAACATTGAAAATGAATATTTCCTTCAAGTTTTTAAACAAACTTTGTCCTGTACAATATAAATGCATGTTAGTGACAGCAAAAAAAATATATATATCCGAAGTATTATGGAAAATTAAATGGTAAAGAATTGTATAAATATTTTCTAAGTTAGTCATAATATTTAGATCTATTTACTTAGAAGATTGAACAATACAGTAGTTACAATAGAGTGCATAAAAAATGTTAACAGCAATATGCAAAATGATTCCATATGTTTGAATTGTTCTATTATAAAAAGATTTTCCGAAAAATTTAGCATCATCCTTCAAATATTTTACCAACTTACAGTACCTACTCAGGCTACTGTCTGGTTTATTTATGTATATACAGTATTGAAGTAAGGAACAATCTCAATAGCAAAAATATACATTAAATGAACACATACATTGATATGATTATGTAAAATTAAAATTGTTTATTTGTTTATTCATTCATTTACTCAATTATTCATTTATTCATTAATGTTTCGCACAATATGTCTCATTATGAGATAATAAAAATAGATAAATGTTAAGGATGTTAAACAATAAAGAGTAAAAAAATAAATAAACAAATAAACAAAAACTATCAATAATAGAAAAAATAAACAAACAAACAAAAAATACAAAAAACATACATCCTTATGTGCAAAAAAAAAAATTAATTAATTGGTAATAATAATGTATGTGTAAAGAATATACTGCAAATGCAGTAAAATAGCAATAAGGCAAAAAGAAAACAATATAAATGTACATCTGAGTCAGCTTAATGGATACATAGGTCTATAAATTGAGTTTTCAATCTTAATATTATACATATATATGTAAGTTAATAATGTTAATACAATTTATAACTTTACATCATATATTGTACAGTACATTTGACATGTTGATGTATAATATAGTACATACATATACTCATATATTATTTATATATAGTAATATGTTAGTTTCTTTGATCTTACTGACTGGGTACATGTATGAAGTAAGTACATATAAAATGGTTTATTTTTATTTTCCTATTTATATTACATATCTTATGTCTTAATTTGATTTAGTTGTAATTATCAAACTTCATGTGTAATAAGTTTTTACTGTTTTGGTGATAATTTCAATAAATTTACTCAGTTTAATTAGCTCTATTTTATTTTCAGTATTGAAAAGTTGGTCAAATTTGAGTGTATTGTGGTTGTTGTAGTAGTAGGGCTTTATAAACTTAATTCTACTATCATTAAAGTGATGGCATTCTAAAATATAATGATATTCGTCCCCAATTCCGTGATTACATAGGAAGCAAATTCTTTCATTAATTGGTATATTATGATAGCGACCCACCTCAATGGGACATTTGTGGTTTCTTGTGCGGAATCGTGTTATTACTTGACAGTAATAGTTTGGGATTATTGTAAAGTTATTTATTTAGTTGTATGTTATGCTTAATTGTTTTAATACATGAAATTTGTGGAGTATTAACTGTTGAGCTTCCAGGTTTGGAAATATTGATCTATAATGTTTCTTTTGAAGGCGAGTGAGAACCATTTAAGATTGACGCTGTCTTGGTTCAACCATATATTGTTTAAAACCGTTTGTTTCTATTAGACTTTGAATATAGTTCTAAACCACTTTCGATTTGACTCTTCTTTGGTTTTGAGGCTAGTAGAATTTTATATAATTTAGTAGATAGTTTATTGTTGGGTATCATTAATATTACTTTTTAATCTACACCAGTATGATATCATTCTAATTTTTTGCTTCTTCCTTTAGAGGAATTATTCCAAGTTCACTATAAATCATATAGGATGGTGTTGACATTTTTAAATTGAGGATGTGTTTAAAAAATTTCAATTGTACTTTTCCAGAGTGTTCATGTTGCTGAAACCAAATAATTCACTACCATAAAGTAGGATTGGCCTAATGGTTTTATTGAATAAGTCTATTTGTATGTCCAAAGATAAATCTAAATGTCTAATTTTCTTTAGTAACATGTACATTGCTTTAGTTGCTTGTTAGCTATGTGTTCTTTAGTTTTCTTATAGTTACAAGTTTTTGATAAGTATAGTCCCAGATTTTATATTCATTTTCTATTTCTAATTCATCATTGTTAATTTAAATTTTGGAATATTGTTTCTTAGTCTTGATCCGAAAATAACTATTTTAGTTTTGGATGTATTTACTGTTAGTTTCCAATTTGTACAGTATTGTTCAAATATATTTTTAACTCTTGTTTGTAGGCCTGTTTCATTATCACTCATCAAAACTGTATCATCAGCATATAGTATAACAGATAGTTTTAGGTAAATTAATTGATATGTCTTGTTCATTTGTCAATGTTGCAGGTTACTCCCCTGTGCATTATTTTCCGATAAAAAGGAGTCAAGGTCATTCAGGTAAATTGAAAATAGTATGGGGGATAAATTTTCTCCTTGCCGGACCCCAATCAAACTTGGGAAAAATTCAGACATACCTTGGGATGTTTTAATACAAGATTTTATATTTTCGTACATACTTTTAATTATTTTTTAGAATTTCCCATTTACGTTATATTTTATCAGTTTTTTCCACAATCCTTGTCGCCAAACAGTATCGAAAGCTTGTTTAAAAGTCAATAAATGCACAATAAATTTTCTTTTTTGGGTCCTTAAAATATCTATTAACTTTGCAATATAAATAGTTATCTACAGTGGAGTGGTTTTTTCTGAATCCTGCCTGGCAATTTTTGATTATGTCATTTTCGTCAGTATACTTTGTGATTCTGTTATTTAAAATGGCTGTAAATAATTTTCCTAGGCAGCTTAGTAATGTTATTGGGCCTGTAGTTTTTTCGGGAAGATTTTCATTGCCTTTATTTTTATATATTGGAAGAATAATACCTTTTGTCCAAACTGATGGAATGCAACCAGAGTTAAATATTATATTAAATATTTTTTTATATATAGGGAGCATTTTTTCAAGGGTAACTTTTATATGTTCGTTTAGTAATTTTGTCAATTCCAGGGCTTTTATTGTTTTTTAGTGTTTTAACGGCTTCATTATTTCATCTTCTGTGATTTCGTTATTTATTTCTTCATTAATTTCAATTTGGATATCTTGTTCATCATTTTCAGTTAAGTTTTGGTCACCTTCATTCACTTTCTTTAAAAAAATTCATATAGGTCTTGTAAATTTGCTGAGCTTTGTTTTTTGGATTTATCTAAAGAGTTTATTATTTTCCAATATTCTTTTGGGTTTGTACCTTTAAGGTTTCTAAGTTTGTCTATTCTAGTATTCCTGTGATATCTGAAAGCATTATGTATACTCTGTTTATATTCTTTACTAATATTTTTAAGCATTGACTTATTTCTCATCATTTATCATTATATATTTAATATAAATATGAATAAAGTATATCAATCAACTGATCTTTTATGGGAAGGTTATACTAAGGCAAATTTTTAACAGATGAATTAATTACTGAAAATGAATGCATTATAAATAACCATTAATGGACTCTAAAAATGAAATATTTAACATTTTCTGATCGATTATTTCCTCATTTTTTTATTTCAAATTTATTAAATAAAACGAATTCGCATTATCCGCAATAAAGTAGAAAAATATTTGAAATTAAACATTTGTAAGCAATTAACTCGATATTTGGAGAAACTCCTAGTTTAAGGTTCGATATAACCGGAAGTAATGACTCACGTATGATTTTAAAACATTATATTTTGAAGTGTTTTCTTTACGAAAGTAATCCAACAATTATATTACACGTGATCTCTTAAAGCGTGTTTAAAAATGAAACAATGACCAGCTTTTAATGACAGATTTTCTTGTTTACAATAAAGATGAAAATCTCTCAACGTCAAGGTATAAATAAACTTTTTGATTATGGCAATCGTGGAAATAAAGCTATGATTCTTTAGAAAAGTTAGGAATACTATGTTGTATGTAAAGGATATCAGCTGAGTACTAGGCATTTAGGTTTGAGAAAGACATGACTTTTATTTCCATTTGTGGTATACCACAGATAATTACAGAAGTACTAGCGTTATATAGTGCTATAAGGAAGCAAATTCCTTTTTATTAGCCAACAAGCTTTCGGTGCATTATTCACGAAACAGGCGCAATCTCATATTTGACACTGATAGCGTGACATGTGTCTCAGGTTTATCAAAAACAATATACTTATATACACTTTAAAACTTTAGAACTGATCGTATAAACATCTTATAATGAGGTTTAGAATATAATGTTTTTGCAACCGCATAAGCAAATTAATCTCTTATTTAATTATTGTGACTTATATCGATTTATTTACTCACTGTTGTGCTCGTTTCGGTCCTATTTTTGCATAATTGTGCGTTACTATTGTACTTTGATTCATCAAAATATACAAATTCGTACCGGTTATCTTTAAAATAGATTTAATGTTACTGAAATGTTATAATTGTTTTCATGATTTAAATTAATTTGCTTAATGACACTTTTACACAAAAACTTCTCGAAACATATTGCATAAGATTTCCTTACATTGTTATTAAACACTTCGACCAGCTTTAAATTCTTATTCTTCTATACTCCGATAAAAATGTTTGTCATACAAACAATATGCAAATAACGTCATTGCATGTTTAATATTCTTTTCAACATCATAGATAAATCGATGATTTCAAGATACTAATTGCACAAAAACTTTCTATTGGATCTGATTATTAGTCACAAGTATGAATAAAAATAATTTATATTAAAAGATCAACGTTTAACATCAAGTATTAATTTTGAAAGAAGATTTAAGTCACATCAATTGTCAACCATTCAACTGAATGTGTGCATCTTACATGAGTTTTGGTTAAGCTGGCGATTATAACCTGACGATGTTGCTTTTACCCAAACTTTTTTCCTGATCTTACTCTCACTATTACACCAAAAGTATTACATCATTATAGTTTACAGTTTTTTGCAATAACGTTACTTTCCATCACTAGGTCAATATATATATAGTTGTCAGGAAAAGAACATGTATGAACAACAAACTGGAACAGTCCACCAGCTGGTGCTGTAAATAATCCAGTAAACGTGTCGTTACCTGTTCCCTGATAAATGATTGTTTTTTCGAATAATAATGAGAATCTAATTTGAAGTATCAAGAAACAAGTCTTTCATGTGATCTGCGTACAAAGCAATTGGAGGTTTTTCATGTTTTCCTGACTATAGTAATAAAAATAAACTTGTATATATCAGACATTAATTATATTTTTGATTTATTTACATTTGTACAGCTCGTTTTCAGTTTAAATCTTTACAATTCATTGCCATTTCTAAAATT